>NW_027443554.1:0-41454 GCF_048569485.1 Anomaloglossus baeobatrachus | reverse complement strand
GAAGCTATGCATCCTGGGTGAATTTATGTATTTTCCCTCCTACCGTTTTTTTGCAGTACGCAAAAAAAACCGGAAGGCACACGGATGACAAACGGATGACATACAGACCGAATGTAGCCTTATTCTGATCTGCCATTTATAAACAGCAGGCAGAAATAAATGAATAGCGCCTCCTAGCGTCAGAAAATCTCCGGGTTTTCAGGGGGTAGCAGAGACCCTGGAGATCATGATTCAGGCCGTTTTTTCCGGTCCCCGCTCACGTGATCACCGGTATACACCGTATACCGATGATCACGTTACAGTAAATGAAAGCGCTGGTAAAAAATTATTTATCTCCCATCTGGCATGAACAAACATGTCAGATGGGAGATAAATCTCCTCCCCGATCCCCTCCGGTCCCCCGGTGTCGCCAAAGTGCCCCCCCTGACCCCATCCTGGAAATCCAAGATGGCCGCACGCACAGCAGCGCGCCGGCCGCATTCACCCTACTCCTCTGATTTGTCGCATGTGCCATGACACATGCAGCAGAAAACTCCTCCCCAGGCCCTGCCAGTTCACCCCCTATAACCCCACCAGTGTTCCCCGGTGTCCCACGGTACCTGTGCAGCGTTGATTCCCCCGCTGCCCCCTCCTTCACAATAGACGCTGCCTCATGCACAGAGCGGCTGTCAGCTCAGCTTCCTGTGTTCAGACACAGTGAGTGGCGGTAACAATGCATCTGTAAGCTACTGCAATGCCCTGCTCATGAGGTAAGGAACATAGTTGATCAGGAGAGCTATACTACATTTCCAAATGGAGGTATTTGATTTTATAGTTGCCCTGCTGAACGACTACCAAACATGACAGTCCATTATACGCCACAAGAAAACATGTCTAAATAGCGAGCTCTGTTTAGTATTCATTCAGCTGGATAACTGGACTTAAAGGGGTATTCCATCTCCAAGATCCTATCCCCAATATATAGTAGGTGGAATAGCAATAATATCAGCAAATACCAATATTTGGAAATGTAGAATAGTTCTCCTGATTAGGCATGCCCTTACCTCATGAGCAGGGCATTGCAGCTTTGGTAGCAACAGTTACGACATGGACTCTGCTGCTGTGGACCCGGGGAGAGTGGGTGCATATTCATTACACCCACACTCCTCACATGGAGGGTCTGCACTCCTAGCAAATGGGGGACACGTTCCTTGAGGGTGTCCCCCCCATATTCTAGACGGTCCAGAGTCGTCGTAGGACCCCCTCATTTTTTTTTCCTTACAATAAATTGGTGAAAGAGGGAATGTTTTGGGGAGTGTTTTTTCATATACATTTTTTGTTGTCTTTTTTTTGTTAGTACTGACAGTTGGTGATGAAGGGTATCTGATAGATGCCATGACATCACAAACTGCTGGGCTTGATGTCAGGTGACCTTACAGCTAGTATCAACCCCATTTATTACCCCGTTTGCCACTGCACCTGGGCACGGGATGAGCTGGGGTGAAGCGCCAGGATTGGTGCATCTAGTGGCTGCGCCAATTCTGGGGCGCCTGTGGCCTGCTATTATTAGGCTGTGAAGGGCCAATAATTATGGACCTTCCTTCCCTGAGAATACCAGACCACAGCTGTCCGCTTTACCTTGGCTGGTGATCCAATTTGGGGGGGACCCTACTTTTTTTTGTAATTATTATTATTATTTAAAAAATAATTATAAAAAAAGAGCCTGGGGTGACCTCCACATTGGATCACCAACCACAGTAAAGCCGTCTGCTTTACCATAGCTGGCTATCAAAAATGGGGGACCCCACGTCCACGTCATTTTTTTTTAAACTATTTTTTAAATAAAAAAAATTAATGGGCTTCCCTGTATTTTGATTGCCAGCCAAGGTAACGCCAGGCAGATGGGGGTGGCAACCCGTAGCTGTCTGCTTTATCTGCGCTGAGAATCAAAAATACCGCAGAGCGCTACGTCATTTTTTTTAATGATTTATTTTTACAGTACTGTGATGTCAGGCAATCAAAATACAGGGAAGCCCATTTTTTTTTTAGTTGTTTAAATAAATAATTAAAAAAAATATATATGGGCTCCCGCTGCATTTTTTGTATTGCTAGCTAAGGATAATCCAAGCAGCTACTGGCTGCTAACCCCCACTGCTTGGTGTTACCTTCCCTGGCAATGGAAAATCCAGGAAAGCATTTTTTATTTTTTTTGCCAAAAAAAATGACGTGAGCTTCGCCATATATTTGTATGCTAGCCAGGTACAGCAGGCAGGTACGGCTGCCCCCAACCCCCAGTTGCCTATTTGTACCCGACTGGGAACTAAAAAATATAGAAAAGCCCCTTTTTTTAATTATTTCATGAATTTCATGAAATAATTAAAAAAAAAAACGACGTGGGCTTCGCCCCATTTTTGTGTCCAGCCAGGTAAAACTAGGCAGCTGGGGATTGGAATCCGCAGCACAGGTTAGCCAGAGCTTTCTGGGCCCCTCTGCTGCGAATTGCAGTACGCAGCCACCCCAGAAAATGGTGCTTTCATAGAAGCGCCTGTTGTGAATGTTAGTTATGTTTTGGCTGCTGGGAGGTTCCCTCTGGTGGCCAGGAATGGTTTGGACTTGGACCAGGTGTGTTGTGCAATGGGCGTTTCCTTTGCTAACTCTCTGCTTATTTAAATCCTGATCTGATAGCTGGCTATGCCGGATGTCAGTTGTTCTTTGTATCACCAGCCTGCTTCATTCTGCTCCACACCACATCTACCCCAGATAAGTGCTTGCTCTTTATTTATTGTTTGGTACTTTTGCTCTTATCTGGGTTTGTCATTTGCTGTGGTTGTTTTCAGTTTATTTGCTTGCATGGATTTTCCCCTCAGTTGCTTGGCTGGGGAACTCCCTGCAGTTCTGTTTGGAGTATAGCTCCTTTGGGTCCATGTGTTTGTGGCTTGTTGAATTTGTTATGATTCTTGTTTTCTGTTCATTGGTATGACAAAAGCACCTGGTATAGGACGGAGTTCAGATCGTGCGATCTGAGGGCCTTTTTGTACTATCAGGAATTTGGAATTTTGCAGGGTTTTACTCTGGCCACCATCAGTCCCTTTCCTGCCCTTTCCTATTTTAGTCAGTGGGGGCCTCACCTTTGCTAATCCTATCATCTATCTGTGTATTGTGTTTTTCCTATATCACCGCAGTCTTTGAATGTGGGGGGCTTGCTATTCTTGTCTATTTTCTGAGGCAGAGAGTTATTCATCTTTCTTCCTTTAGGATAGTTAGTTCTCCGGCTGGGTTCGCGGTGCACAGGATGTTAGTTCACCCCTCGGCCACTTCTGGTTGTGATGGTTAGTAAGGGGATGGCTGAAGTGAAAAAAAAAAACTACATATAACTGAATAGGATAACTGAAGTGAGCACTAATATATATATTATGAGTGCAAGCCAAAAAAATACATACTATATAAGGATAAGGCTGCACATCAAACTTAGATAATGGTATAATGCCTCAAGCATATGGAAAAATATTGAAAAATACAATGAAAAATGCTACTTGCTAACTTGAACATGTGAATAATGAATTGCATACCTGCCATGAATATTAGGAAAAAGGAGATATTTAGCAATCGCATTGATCAATGTAACTGAGCCCCAAAACCTCGTCAAGGTATATCTCTATATTGGGGTCCCTAGCTCTGTGACCCTAACTGTGTGTCATCTCACTGCAATTAAAAACTGCTGTGGGTGGAGAGGGGTAACCAAGGACTGTCTTATATAGGAGATGGAAAAAACATGGCCGAAAGGGGCGGAGCTGTGTTCACATTCAGAAAAAAAAAACTACATATAACTGAATAGGATAACTGAAGTGAGCACTAATATATATATTATGAGTGCAAGCCAAAAAAATACATACTATATAAGGATAAGGCTGCACATCAAACTTAGATAATGGTATAATGCCTCAAGCATATGGAAAAATATTGAAAAATACAATGAAAAATGCTACTTGCTAACTTGAACATGTGAATAATGAATTGCATACCTGCCATGAATATTAGGAGGTGCAGGGTCGCGGGGGCAGTGCTGTGCCGCACGGCACTGTGGTACTCACTCAGCCAATGATGAGGACACAGTTCTCGGTAAAACACACAGCTGGATGGACGGGTCCCACAGACGGCTGCGGTATTTTTCCCCTGACCCCAGGTTGGTAATGTAAGTCCTTTCCTGCACCTTCCGTACGCTCCTCCTGCGCTCCGGTTTCCAGCTGGCTCCCCGGTTCGGTACCGGTGGGCCACCGCCCAGCCCCGGCTACCTACGGTTCCACCAGACTGTCTTCCCGGCTCTCGCAGACTGCCACTACCGTCTGTCTGACTGCTACACGAGGGCCCTAGGCTCCAACCTAGGCCCCAGTCTGCGTCTGCCTCTCTGCAGACCTCCTCTCTCTTCCTCTCCTGGACTTGTCTGGACCTGCTTCCTGCCTCAGGCCAGCTAGACTCTTCGGTGGGCGTGCTTATCTGCTTGACTCCGCCCACCTAGTGTGTCTGTCTGAACCCAAGGGAAGGAATCAGGTCTCACTGGGGATGTCTGCTGTGAACTGCTGGGGGTGGGGGTGTGTGTGTGTTGTTACCTGTGGCCCCTGGCTTGTCCAGAGCGCCACACTTGCGGCTCTTTTTCGGAAGGGTATTGCTGATGCTGTGAAGGATGTAATGGTAGGATTTCCCGTCCCTTCTGGTCTTGATGCCTCTATGACCTTGGCCATTCAGATTGATAGGCGGTTACGTGAGCGCAGGAAGATACCTGCTGTTTTTGTGCCTATGGAACAGCCTTTGGAGCCTATGGAGTGTGATAGGGTCCTTTCTAATGCTAGTCGGCAGGGGTTCAGACGGAAAAATAGACTGTGCTTCTATTGTGGAGACGCTTCTCATAACATTTCTTTCTGCCCCAAATGTGAAAGGGGATTGGCTACTTCTGTTACGGTGGGTTCTTTGCAACCAAAATTTCTTTTGTCTGTCACATTGATTTGCTCATTGTCCTCCTTTTCTGCATTTGCCTTTGTGGACTCAGGGGCAGCGCTCAATTTGATGGATTTTGGATTTGCAAGGGATTGTGGTTTCCCCATGGTTCCTTTGCGAACTCCTATTCCTTTACGGGGCATTGATGCTACCCCTTTGGCAGAACATAAACCCCAATTTTGGACCCAGGTGCCTATGAGAGTTGCACCAGCGCATCAGGAAACTTGTACATTTTTAGTATTGCATAATCTACAGGATACCTTGGTACTGGGATTTCCTTGGTTGCAGACCCATAATCCAGTTCTTGACTGGAGATCCTTGTCGGTAGCTAGTTGGGGTTGTCAAGGTTTGCATCAGGACCTTTCTGTGTCGTCCACGTCTGCTCATGCAGTTGATGTTCCGGCCTTCCTGTCTGATTTCCGTGATGTATTTAATGACCAGGAATCTGATTCTCTGCCCCCATGCCGGGACTGTGACTGTGCCATTGAGTTGGTGCCGGGTTGTAAATTTCCCAAGGGGCGGATTTTCAACTTGTCTGTGCCCGAACATGATGCGATGCGGTCATACATCAGGGAATCATTGGAGAAGGGGCACATTCGGCCCTCATCTTCTTCTTTAGGTGCTGGCTTCTTCTTTGTTGCTAAGAAAGATGGGTCGTTGAGGCCTTGTATTGATTACCGTCTTCTTAATAAAATTACGGTCAAATATCAGTACTCTTTGCCTTTGATGTCTGATCTTTTCTCTAGAGTGAAGGGCGCCAAATGGTTTACGAAACTGGATCTCAAGGGTGCGTATAATCTCATCCGTATTAAGGAGGGTGATGAATGGAAGACGGCTTTTAATACTCCTGAGGGGCATTTTGAGTACCTAGTGATGCCTTTTTGGTTCATTAATGCCCCCTCTGTCTTCCAGGCCTTCATGAATGATATTTTTCGGGACCTTATTGGTAAATTTTTGATTGTGTATTTGGATGACATCTTGATTTTTTCTGATGATTGCGACTCTCATGTTGGGCAAGTACAGGCTGTTTTTCAGATACTTAAGGATCATGCACTGTACGTTAAGGGGTCAAAGTGCCTCTTTGGCATGCAAAGGATTTCTTTTTTGGGCTTCATCTTGTCTCCCTCCGCTATCGAAATGGACCCGGTTAAGGTTCAGGCTATTTATGACTGGGTGCATCCGACTTCTCTAAAATCCCTGCAGAGGTTTTTGGGGTTTGCTAATTTTTACCGTAAATTTATAGCCAATTTTTCTGCCATTATCAAACCTCTGACAGATTTGACAAAGAAGGGAGCTGATGCTGAGCATTGGACCCCAGAGGCAATTGTGGCCTTCCAGGAACTTAAAAGGCAGTTCACTTCTGCCCCAGTCCTGTAGCAACCTGATGTGTCTCGCCCATTTCAAGTTGAGATCAATGCCTCAGAGATCTGAGCAGGTGCTGTTCTGTCTCAACGAGACGCTACTTCAAGTAAACTTAAGCCCTGTGCCTTTTTCTCTCGGAAGTTTGCTCCTTCTGAACAGAATTATGATGTGGGGAACCGGGAATTATTGGCTATGAAGTGGGCATTTGAAGAGTGGAGGCATTGGTTGGAGGGGGCTAGGCATCAAGTTGTGGTGCTTACGGACCACAAGAATCTCATCTATCTGGAATCGGCCAAGAGGTTGAATCCTCAGCAGGCCAGGTGGGCTTTGTTTTTTACCCGGTTTAATTTTCTGGTCTCTTTTTTGCCGGGCACCAAGAATGTTAAGGCCGATGCCCTTTCCAGGAGTTTCTGCGCTGACTCTTTGGAGGTTGTCGAACCGTCTACTATCCTGAATGATGGTGTCGTTTTCTCGGCTATTTCGCCTGATCTGCGGTTGGCACTGGCGGAATTTCAGGGGGATAAACCTGAGAGATGTCCTACAGGGAAACTGTTTGTCCCGGACCAATGGAGAGATCGAGTTGTCTCTGAGGTTCATTGCTCTGTTTTGGCGGGTTATCCTGGCATTTTTGGTACTCGGGATCTTGTGAGATGCTCTTTTTGGTGGCCTTCCCTGTCCCGGGATGTTCGTCGTTTTGTGCAGTCGTGTGGAGTTTGTTCTAGGTCCAAGCCCTGTTGTTCACGTTCTAGTGGGCTATTATTGCCTTTGCCGGTACCTAAGAAACCTTGGACGCACATCTCTATGGATTTTATTTCAGAGCTTCCCGTCTCTCAAAAAATGACTGTGCTTTGGGTGATCTGTGACAGATTCTCCAAGATGGTCCATTTGGTTCCCCTATCTAAGTTGCTGTCTTCATTAGAGTTGAGCGCGGTTCGCGGTTCGAGGTTCTCCAGTTCGCGGCTCGAGTGATTTTGGGGGCTGTTCTAGATAGAACTAGAACTCGAGCTTTTTGCTAAAGCTCGATAGTTCTAGATACGTTCGAGAACGGTTATAGCAGCAAAAAGACCAGCTAATTACTAGCTGGCTTTCCGCTGTAATAGTGTAAGTCACTCTGTGACTCACACTATTATGAAATTTCAATGTATAGTGTGCGGGAACAGCGCATTCAGATCACTGCTGTTTGTATAATGGCGATCGCCATTTTTTTTTTTTTCCTTGTCTTCCTTCCCTAAGCGCGCGCGTGTAGTGGGGCGGGCCAGCATGTCAGCCAATCCCAGACACACACACAGCTAAGTGGACTTTTAGCCAGAGAAGCAACGGCATGTGTGATAGGATGTCCATGTCACATGTCCCTGCATTATAAAAACGGACATTTTCCTCCAGCACGCCATTATATGCCTTCTGCGTCCTTGGTGTCAGTCACCGCTGGCGCAGCGCCTATCTCCGATACTGCTGTGTACGCTCTATACACAGCGCTGTACAGAATAGGGATAGCACTTTCTATCAGTCCTTTTAAGGGCTAATACCGGCAGGGTCAGAGCCATAGGTGACAGGTCCGTGAAAACAGAGTTTAACAGCTACACAAGATGACAGCGTCTGTGTAGCTAAGGTCAGGGATTTCCTCGCTGCATTTCCCCATTAGGAGGGATAGAAAGGCAGGCTTCCTTTCCTCTACCCAGAGACCCACAACCCTGCCACTGTACCCTCCTGCCCTTTGCACACTCAAACTCATTGTTACTAAGCCATTATACTAGCAAACACTGAGTGAACTTAGTGGCATCCTAAACGTGGCTGTTGGACTTCTGTATTGTCCCACTAGTGCAAAGATATTTGCAGCACGTCTACCTGCATTGCACACTCAAACTCATTGTTACTAAGCTATTATACTAGCAAACACTGAGTGAACTTAAGCTGGGTTTACACACTGCAACATCTCAAACGACATCGCTGTAACGTCACCGGTTTTGTGACGCAATAGCGATGTTGTTTGCGATGTTGCAGTGTGTGAAACCTATCAGCGACCCGGCCCCTGCTGTGAAGTTGTAATCGTTACAAATCGTTCAGGACCATTCCTAGGTCCTTTGTTTCCCGCTGTGCAGCATGAAGTTTCAGTGTGTGAAGACTTTGCAGCGACTTTGTTAGCAACTTCCCTTTCAAAAGGCTGCTTATCAACGTCCCCAACAACCAGCTAGGTCGCTCTGCAGGTCCGGATCGCTGTTGCGTTGTTGGCCAGGTTTGCCTGTTTGAACGCTCACCAGAGACTTAGCAGAGACTTAGGGAGGTCGCTATTGCGTCACCAAACCGGTGACGTTACAGCGATGTCCTTTGCGATGTTGCAGTGTGTAAACCCAGCTTTAGTGGCATCCTAAACATGGCTGTTGGACTTCTGTATTGTCCCACTAGTGCAAAGATATTTGCAGCACGTCTGCCAGCATTGTACACTCAAACTCATTGTTACTAAGACATTATAATACCAAAAATTGAGTGAACTTAGTGGCATCCTAAACGTGGCTGTTGGACTTCTGTATTGTCCCACTAGTGCAAAGATATTTGCAGCACGTCTGCCTGCATTGCACACTCAAACTCATTGTTACTAAGACATTATAATACCAAAAATTGAGTAAACTTAGTGGCATACAAGAAGTGGCTGTTGTACTCCATTAGTGCCCCACTGGTGCAAATCTATGTGCAGCACCTCTGCAGGACACCCTCCTGCTCTGTTTTTAATAAGCTATAATGATAGCAAAATATGCTGCCATTTAGTGGCATCATAGAACTGGCTGTTGTATTTCATTATTGTCCCACTGGTACAAAAAAGAAACAAAACCGCTCACCACTGCAGAGACAAGCCTGAATATATCCTCCTGTTAGTCCCCTTTGGTCCGGCACGGATTACGGCAGCAAGCCGAGAAGATAATAGAAGAAAGCAGTGGAAAAATCCAGCTGGACTCCAAAGGGATAAATAAAAATGCTTCTTTATTTATATCAACTCGATTAAAAATATATATCCATTTCTCAAGTAAAGACACCGGCTTGTTCACACTGATGCATGGCAGATGTATACTACTATGCGTTTCGGCGGAACGCCTTCCTCAGGTCATAGTCAGTACAAGATTAAGAGGATATTTATAAATGTTTTTCCTGAGCAGCGAAGTAACTCACATGTTCTCAATAAATTAATTATATAGGGGAGTATACGCTGCTCAGGTAAAATCACAAATTCACAAGAGAAAAGTACAAAAAGACCATGAAGTATTTATCTAACCTTAAATTACATAGGTATCCATCCAGATAAAAATACAGAAAAAAATATATATATATCAATTAACATCTAGGTATGAAAATCTTATATATAGATACATATACATATCTTTTTTTCTTTCTTTTTTTTCCCCATAAATGGACATGAAAATCATTAGACACAATAAAACCCCACTTTATAGATGTAGATAATCACATTCGTTTGTCAAAACACATTATAGGAAGCAAGGATATATAAAAAGGACATTGTCCACAGGTATAAGAAGAGAGAGAGAGAGAAAAAAAAAAAAAAAAATTATGTCTCGCAGTTGTCAGCCGATGCCTACCCGTATATGTAAGGCTCAAACAGAACACATGTCAATATTAATGAGCGACAGAAATATCAGTGTTGAGATCTACAACAACAAATCAACCACGCTCATACAATGGAAGTGTAAAGTGCTGTTGTATTAGTCTCGCAGTTGTCAGCCAAAAAAAAAAGGAAAAAAAAAAAAATTAAATTTCTCTCTTTTTTTCAAAAGCCTCAATAGCATAAGATCAAATCATGTCTGCTATTTAATCCCTTTGGGAGGCGGGTATCCAACATAAAAATCCACCGACTTTCATGATTAAGTAGCTTTCTCCTATAGTCGCCTCCTCTCAATGGTTTAAAAACCTTCTCTATACCCTTGAATTTAAAAGCTGTCAAATTGCCCTTGTGGACTGTGGCAAAATGTCTAGATACCGCAGAGATACCAATGGTATTAGCGTTCACTGAATCGGACATGTGCTTGCGTATACGTTTTTTAAGTGGCCCCACTGTACAGCCTACGTACTGAATCTGGCATTGTTCACACTCTATCAGATATACCACATGATCACTATTACAGTTAATGAATAGAGTTGAGCGCGGTTCGTGGTTCGTGGTTTTCCAGTTCTAGGCTCGAGTGATTTTGGGGCATGTTCTAGATCGAACTAGAACTCGAGCTTTTTGCAAAAGCTCGATAGTTCTAGAAACGTTCGAGAACGGTTCTAGCAGCAAAAAAACAGCTAAATCCTAGCTTGGTTTCTGCTGTAATAGTGTAAGTCACTCTGTGAATCACACTATTATGACATTTCAGTGTATACTGTGCGTGAACAGCGCCTTCAGATCACTGCTGTTTCTATAATGGCGATCGCCATTTTTTTTTTTTTTTTTCTTGTCTTCCTTCCCTAAGCGCGCGCGTGTAGTGGGGCGGGCCAGCATGTCAGCCAATCCCAGACACACACAGCTAAGTGGACTTTTAGCCAGAGAAGCAACGACATGTGTGATAGGATGTCCATGTCACATGTCCCTGCATTATAAAAACGAGTATCTGCCCGTCCGGACGCCATTATCTCTTCTGCGTCTTTGGTGTCAGACATCACTGTCGCAGCTCCGTCCTCCTGAGTCCTATCGCCGATACAGCTGTATGCGCTGCATACACAGCGTTACACAGCTTAGGGAGAGCACTTTCTATCAGTCCTTTTAAGGGCTCAAACCGGCAGGGTCAGAGCCATAGGTGACAGGTCCTGAAAACAGAGACAGCGTCTGTGTAGCCAAGGTCAGGGATTTCCTCCCTGCATTTCACCATTAGGAGGGAATAGAAAGGCAGGCTTCCATTCCTCTACCCAGAGCCCCACAATCCTGCCACTGTACCCTCTTGTCCTCTGCACACTCCAACTCATTATAACTAAGCCATTATATTAGCAAACACTCAGTGTACCTAGTGGCATCCTATCTGTGGCTATTGGACTTTGCTATAGTCCCACTAGTGCAAAGACATTTGCAGAGCGCGTCTGCCTGCATTGCACACTCCAACTCATTATAACTAAGCCATTATATTAGCAAACACTCAGTGTACCTAGTGGCATCCTATACGTGGCTATTGGACTTTGCTATAGTCCCACTAGTGCAAAGACATTTGCAGAGCGCGTCTGCCTGCATTGCACACTCCAACTCATTATAACTAAGCCATTATACTAGCAAACACTCAGTGTACCTAGTGGCATCCTATACGTGGCTATTGGACTTTGCTATAGTCCCACTAGTGCAAAGACATTTGCAGAGCGCATCTGCCTGCATTGCACACTCCAACTCATTATAACTAAGCCATTATACTAGCAAACACTCAGTGTACCTAGTGGCATCCTATACGTGCAGGGCTGTATTTTGCCTTCATGCTGCCCTAGGCACTTTAAGTGGTCGCGCCCCTTAGTGACAACGTAAAACTGAGTTTTCGCACACGACATCTGTTTAAGGCAGATCTACTCTGTAGCACACTTTAAAAAGTATCAATGAGAAACGAACCCCCCCCCCAATGGGGATCACCACAGGCACATCAAAACATAGCATGAGTATAAAATATTCCCACCACACCGTCCCCACTTATATACTGTGACTGTGACACTGCCCCTAATAAACTAAAACACCACACTGCCCTCCCTTATAAACTACTGTATATGCACCACACCTTCCTCGATTATGAAATATGATCTGTACATTGTGAGGAGGGAGCAGCATGATGTGAGGACAATGTCCCATGCATGCTGCCCCCTCCTCACAATGTCCCATGCATGCTGCCCCCTCCTCACAATGTCCCATGCATGCTGCTCCCTCCTCACAATGTCCCATGCATGCTGCCCCCTCTTCACAATGTCCCATGCATGCTGCTCCCTCCTCACAATGTCCCTTGCATGCTGCCCCCTCCTCACAATGTCCCATGCATGCTGCTCTCTCTTCACAATGTCCCATGCATGCTGCGCCCTCTTCACAATGTCCCATGCATGCTGCTCCCTCCTCACAATGTCCCATGCATGCTGCCCCCACCTCACAATGTCCCATGCATGCTGCTCTCTCTTCACAATGTCCCATGCATGCTGCGCCCTCTTCACAATGTCCCATGCATGCTGCTCCCTCCTCACAATGTCCCATGCATGCTGCCCCCTCCTCACAATGTCCCATGCATGCTGCCCCCTCCTCACAATGTCCCATGCATGCTGCCCCCTCTTCACAATGTCCCATGCATGCTGCTCCCTCCTCACAATGTCCCATGCATGCTGCCCCTCCTCACAATGTCCCATGCATGCTGCTCCCTCCTCACAATATCCCATGAATGCTGCTCCCTCCTCACAATGTCTCATGCATGCTGCTCCCTCCTCACAATGTCTCATGTATGCTGCTCCCGCCTCACAATGTCCCATGCATGCTGCTCCCTCAGCACAATGTCTCATGCTTGATGCTCCCTCCTCAGTGTCCCATGCATGCTGCTCTCTTCTCACAATGTCCCATGCATGCTGCTCCCTTCTCACAATGTCCCATGCATGCTGCGCCCTCTTCACAATGTCCCATGCATGCTGCTCCCTCCTCACAATGTCCCATGCATGCTGCCCCCTCCTCACAATGTCCCATGCATGCTGCCCCCTCCTCACAATGTCCCATGCATGCTGCTCTCTTCTCACAATGTCCCATGCATGCTGCTCCCTTCTCACAATGTCCCATGCATGCTGCGCCCTCTTCACAATGTCCCATGCATGCTGCCCCCTCCTCACAATGTCCCTTGCATGCTGCCCCCTCCTCACAATGTCCCATGCATGCTGCTCTCTCTTCACAATGTCCCATGCATGCTGCGCCCTCTTCACAATGTCCCATGCATGCTGCTCCCTCCTCACAATGTCCCATGCATGCTGCCCCCTCCTCACAATGTCCCATGCATGCTGCCCCCTCTTCACAATGTCCCATGCATGCTGCCCCCTCTTCACAATGTCCCATGCATGCTGCTCCCTCCTCACAATGTCCCATGCATGCTGCCCCTCCTCACAATGTCCCATGCATGCTGCTCCCTCCTCACAATATCCCATGAATGCTGCTCCCTCCTCACAATGTCTCATGCATGCTGCTCCCTCCTCACAATGTCTCATGTATGCTGCTCCCGCCTCACAATGTCCCATGCATGCTGCTCCCTCAGCACAATGTCTCATGCTTGATGCTCCCTCCTCAGTGTCCCATGCATGCTGCTCTCTTCTCACAATGTCCCATGCATGCTGCTCCCTTCTCACAATGTCCCATGCATGCTGCGCCCTCTTCACAATGTCCCATGCATGCTGCTCCCTCCTCACAATGTCCCATGCATGCTGCCCCCTCCTCACAATGTCCCATGCATGCTGCCCCCTCCTCACAATGTCCCATGCATGCTGCTCTCTTCTCACAATGTCCCATGCATGCTGCTCCCTTCTCACAATGTCCCATGCATGCTGCGCCCTCTTCACAATGTCCCATGCATGCTGCCCCCTCCTCACAATGTCCCTTGCATGCTGCCCCCTCCTCACAATGTCCCATGCATGCTGCTCTCTCTTCACAATGTCCCATGCATGCTGCGCCCTCTTCACAATGTCCCATGCATGCTGCTCCCTCCTCACAATGTCCCATGCATGCTGCCCCCTCCTCACAATGTCCCATGCATGCTGCCCCCTCTTCACAATGTCCCATGCATGCTGCCCCCTCTTCACAATGTCCCATGCATGCTGCTCCCTCCTCACAATGTCCCATGCATGCTGCCCCTCCTCACAATGTCCCATGCATGCTGCTCCCTCCTCACAATATCCCATGAATGCTGCTCCCTCCTCACAATGTCTCATGCATGCTGCTCCCTCCTCACAATGTCTCATGTATGCTGCTCCCGCCTCACAATGTCCCATGCATGCTGCTCCCTCAGCACAATGTCTCATGCTTGATGCTCCCTCCTCAGTGTCCCATGCATGCTGCTCTCTTCTCACAATGTCCCATGCATGCTGCTCCCTTCTCACAATGTCCCATGCATGCTGCGCCCTCTTCACAATGTCCCATGCATGCTGCTCCCTCCTCACAATGTCCCATGCATGCTGCCCCCTCCTCACAATGTCCCATGCATGCTGCCCCCTCCTCACAATGTCCCATGCATGCTGCTCTCTTCTCACAATGTCCCATGCATGCTGCCCCCTCTTTACAATGTCCCATGCATGCTGCTCCCTCCTCACAATGTCCCATGCATGCTGCCCCTCCTCACAATATCCCATGAATGCTGCTCCCTCCTCACAATGTCTCATGCATGCTGCTCCCTCCTCACAATGTCTCATGTATGCTGCTCCCGCCTCACAATGTCCCATGCATGCTGCTCCCTCAGCACAATGTCTCATGCTTGATGCTCCCTCCTCACAGTGTCCCATGCATGCTGCTCCCTCCTCACAATGTCCCATGCATGCTGCCCCCTCCTCACAATGTCTCATGCATGCTGCCCCCTCCTCAGTGTCCCATGCATGCTGCCCCCTTCTCACAATGTCCCATGCATGCTGCCCCCTCCTCACAATGTCTCATGCATGCTGCCCCCTCCTCAGTGTCCCATGCATGCTGCTACCTTCTCACAATGTCCCATGCATGCTGTCCCTCTCCATGAGCTCCTAATGCTGCCTTCCTCTTTTCCATAATGAGACCTTCATGTTGCCCCACTCTTGCTAAGACCACCACACTAACGCTTATGCTGAGACCCCCACACACACACACACTACCCCACTCTTGATATTGACTCCCCTACATTGCTCCACTCCATACTGATCCCACACATGCTGCCCCTTCTTCACAATGAGCTCCCAATGCTGCCCCCTCTTATTCTGAGTCCTTACACTCCCCCCACCCAATCGATTTTGTCATTGCCCTATCCCTCATCCCTTGTCCTCTGTCTCTAGCATTAGCCCCTCTCTCCCACTCCCCCAGCATCAGCCTCTCTCCCCCAGCATCAGCCTCTATCTTCCCTCAGCATCAGCCTCTCTCCCTCAGTCTCAGCCTTTGCCTCCCTCCAGCCTCAGCCTGCCCCAGTCTCCGCCTCAGCCTCCCTCCAACCTCCCTCCAGTCTCAGCCTCAGCCTCCCTCAAGTCTCAGCCTCCCTCCAGTCTCAGCCTCAGCCTCCCTCCAGCCTCCCCCCAGTCTCAGCCTCAGCCTCCCTCCAGTCTCAGCCTCAGCCTCCCTCCAGCCTCCCCCCAGTCTCAGCCTCAGTCTCCCTCCAGCCTCCCCCCAGTCTCAGCCTCCCTCCAGTCTCAGCTTCTGCCTCCCTCCAGCCTCCCCCCAGTCTCAGCCTCCCTCCAGCCTCCCCCCAGTCTCAGCCTCCCTCCAGCCTCCCCCCAGTCTCAGCCTCCCTCCAGCCTCCCTCCAGTCTCAGCCTCCCTCCAGCCTCACCCCAGTCTCAGCCTCCCTCCAGCCTCACCCCAGTCTCAGCCTCCCTCCAGCCTCACCCCAGTCTCAGCCTCCCTCCAGCCTCACCCCAGTCTCAACCTCCTTCCAGCCTCCCCCCAGTCCCAGCCTCTGCCTCCCTCCAGCCTCCCCCAAGTCTCAGCCTCTGCCTCCCTCCAGACTCCCCCCAGTCTCTGCCTCTGCCTCCCTCCAGACTCCCCCCAGTCTCTGCCTCTGCCTCCATCCAGCCTCCCCCCAGTCTCTGCCTCTGCCTCCCTCCAGCCTCCCCCCAGTCTCTGCCTCTGCCTCCCTCCAGCCTTCCCCCAGTCTCTGCCTCACTCCAGCCTCCCCCCAGTCTCTGCCTCTGCCTCCCTCCAGCCTCCCCCCAGTCTCTGCCTCTGCCTCCCTCCAGCCTCCCCCCAGTCTCTGCCTCTGCCTCCCTCCAGCCTCCCCCCAGTCTCAGCCTCTGCCTCTCTCCAGCCTCCCCCCAGTCTCTGCCTCTGCCTCCCTTCAGCCTCCCCCCAGTCTCTGCCTTTGCCTCCCTCCAGCCTCCCCACAGTCTCTGCCTCTGCCTCCCTCCAGCCACCCCCCAGTCTCTGCCTCTGCCTCCCTCCAGCCTCCCCCCAGTCTCAGCCTCTGCCTCTCTCCAGCCTCCCCCCAGTCTCTGCCTCTGCCTCCCTCCAGCCTCCCCCCAGTCTCTGCCTCTGCCTCCCTCCAGCCTCTCCCCAGTCTCTGCCTCTGCCACCCTCCAGCCTCCCCCAGTCTCTGCCTCTGTCTCCCTCCAGCCTCCCCCCAGTCTCAGCCTCTGCCTCCCTCAAGCCTCCCCCCAGTCTCAGCCTCCCTCCAGCCTCCCCCCAGTCTCAGCCTCCCTCCAGCCTCCCTCCAGTCTCAGCCTCCCTCCAGCCTCACCCCAGTCTCAGCCTCCCTCCAGCCTCACCCCAGTCTCAGCCTCCCTCCAGCCTCACCCCAGTCTCAGCCTCCCTCCAGCCTCACCCCAGTCTCAGCCTCCTTCCAGCCTCCCCCCAGTCCCAGCCTCTGCCTCCCTCCAGCCTCCCCCAAGTCTCAGCCTCTGCCTCCCTCCAGACTCCCCCCAGTCTCTGCCTCTGCCTCCCTCCAGACTCCCCCCAGTCTCTGCCTCTGCCTCCCTCCAGCCTCCCCCCAGTCTCTGCCTCTGCCTCCCTCCAGCCTCCCCCCAGTCTCTGCCTCTGCCTCCCTCCAGCCTCCCCCCAGTCTCTGCCTCACTCCAGCCTCCCCCCAGTCTCTGCCTCTGCCTCCCTCCAGCCTCCCCCCAGTCTCTGCCTCTGCCTCCCTCCAGCCTCCCCCCAGTCTCTGCCTCTGCCTCCCTCCAGCCTCCCCCCAGTCTCAGCCTCTGCCTCTCTCCAGCCTCCCCCCAGTCTCTGCCTCTGCCTCCCTCCAGCCTCCCCCCAGTCTCTGCCTCTGCCTCCCTCCAGCCTCCCCACAGTCTCTGCCTCTGCCTCCCTCCAGCCACCCCCCAGTCTCTGCCTCTGCCTCCCTCCAGCCTCCCCCCAGTCTCAGCCTCTGCCTCTCTCCAGCCTCCCCCCAGTCTCTGCCTCTGCCTCCCTCCAGCCTCCCCCCAGTCTCTGCCTCTGCCTCCCTCCAGCCTCTCCCCAGTCTCTGCCTCTGCCACCCTCCAGCCTCCCCCAGTCTCTGCCTCTGTCTCCCTCCAGCCTCCCCCCAGTCTCAGCCTCTGCCTCCCTCAAGCCTCCCCCCAGTCTCTGCCTCTGCCTCCCTCCAGCCTCCCCCCAGTCTCTGCCTCCCTCCAGCCTCCCCACAGTCTCTGCCTCCCTCCAGCCTCCCCACAGTCTCAGCCTCTGCCTCCCTCCAGCCTCCCCCCAGTCTCAGCCTCTGCCTCCCTCCAGCCTCCCCCCAGTCTCTGCCTCTGCCTCCCTCCAGCCACCCCCCAGTCTCTGCCTCTGCCTCCTTCCAGCCTCCCCCCAGTCTCAGCCTCTGCCTCTCTCCAGCCTCCCCCCAGTCTCTGCCTCTGCCTCCCTCCAGCCTCCCCCCAGTCTCTGCCTCTGCCTCCCTCCAGCCTCTCCCCAGTCTCTGCCTCTGCCTCCCTCCAGCCTCCCCCAGTCTCTGCCTCTGTCTCCCTCCAGCCTCCCCCCAGTCTCAGCCTCTGCCTCCCTCCAGCCTCCCCCCAGTCTCTGCCTCTGCCTCCCTCCAGCCTCCCCCCAGTCTCTGCCTCTGCCTCCCTCCAGCCTCCCCACAGTCTCTGCCTCCCTCCAGCCTCCCCAGTCTCAGCCTCTGCCTCCCTCCAGCCTCCCCCCAGTCTCAGCCTCTGCCTCCCTCCAGCCTCCCCCCAGTCTCAGCCTCTGCCTCCCTCCAGCCTCCCCCCAGTCTCAGCCTCTGCCTCTCTCCAGCCTCCCCCCAGTCTCTGCCTCTGCCTCCCTCCAGCCTCCCCCCAGTCTCTGCCTCTGCCTCCCTCCAGCCTCCCCCCAGTCTCTGCCTCTGCCTCCCTCCAGCCTCCCCCAGTCTCAGCCTCTGCCTCCCTCCAGCCTCCCCACAGTCTCAGCCTCTGCCTCCCTCCAGTCTCAGCCTCTGCCTCCCTCCAGCCTCCCCCCAGTCTCAGCCTCTGCCTCTCTCCAGTCTCAGCCTCTGCCTCCCTCCAGCCTCCCTCCAGTCTCAGCCTCTGCCTCCCTCCACTCTCAGCCTCTGCCTCCCTCCAGCCTCCCCCCAGTCTCAGCCTCTGCCTCCCTCCAGCCTCCCCCCAGTCTCAGCTTCTGCCTCCCTCCAGCCTCCCCCCAGTCTCAGCCTCTGCCTCCCTCCAGTATCTGCCTTTGCCGCCTCCCCCCCCGCATGCGCAGATCTCCGGTCTGCATTAGAGACACTCCCACGCTCCTTATGAATCAACTTACCTGCTCCAGTGCCCGCCGCCATCTTCCTGGCTCACGTGAGTATCCTCTTCTGACACCGGATTCCATCACGGCGTCCTCCGCGGCGTCCTGCTGTGAGCTCTGCATGTGACGTCCACACAGCAGTGGACGCAGCACAGAGGAAGGAGCTGATTGGCGCGCGCCTGTGACCCCGGAAGTGCAGGCGCCGGCAGTTCCGGGGTCAATCAGCTCCCTGTGCTCGGCGGCCACAAAAAAAAAAATGTAAAAAAAAAAAAAAAAAAATTTTTTTTTTTTTTTTTTTTTTTTTTTTGCTGCCAGAAGGTGCCGCCCCTCACAATCTGCCGCCCTAGGCACCGGACCACGGGTGCCTAATGGTAAATACGGCCCTGTATACGTGGCTATTGGACTTTGCTATAGTCCCACTAGTGCAAAGACATTTGCAGAGCGCGTCTGCCTGCATTGCACACTCCAACTCATTATAACTAAGCCATTATATTAGCAAACACTCAGTGTACCTAGTGGCATCCTATCTGTGGCTATTGGACTTTGCTATAGTCCCACTAGTGCAAAGACATTTGCAGAGCGCGTCTGCCTGCATTGCACACTCCAACTCATTATAACTAAGCCATTATACTAGCAAACACTCAGTGTACCTAGTGGCATCCTATACGTGGCTATTGGACTTTGCTATAGTCCCACTAGTGCAAAGACATTTGCAGAGCGCGTCTGGCTGCATTGCACACTCCAACTCATTATAACTAAGCCATTAGACTAGCAATTTTTGCTGCCAGTTTAAGGCCTGTAGTTGCATTGTCAGGGATATTTATTCTTTATTATTCTGCTGTTAATAAAGCTAGACCACCACTGCAATCTACACCACCTCTCAATTTTTACTACCACATTTTCAGTCCACAATCTTGTCGCAATCAACATGAGTGGCAAAATGACAGATGCTGGTGGAAAGGGGAAGAGGCGTGGTGGAAAAGGCAAAAAAGGTTTTGTCCGTGGGGAAGGTGGCAAAGCTCCATTATCATCTGCTGAAGATAGACCCTCTACCAGCAAAATTAAGATGTCTACTACTTACCATGGACAATCCGATGTGCTCCCTTTTTTATGGACACGAACAACAGGAAGAAAGGTAGATGATGGGCAAAAAAGGAAAATGCTTGAATGGATCTCAAGTGGTCCAACAAGTGCCCTCTCAGCCACTTCAAGTACCGCATCCAAAAAACACCAGTCCTCTGAGTTGTCATCCCAATCACACTTGATTTCTCCCAGCTCTGAAGTCTCCATCAGCCCTGAACAGTATGGTGGAACTGAGATGGCTGAGTCTGCAGAGCTGTTCAGTCACACTATAGCCTGGGAATCAGAGGTCTGCTCCCAAGCTACAGTGAGTACAGAACAGGAAATGGTCTGCAGTGATGCCCAGAACCTTTGTGACTCGGATTCAGGCCGTGAGGAACAAGTTTCTGAGCATAATGTTGACCCTTTGTCACAAACTGTAACACCTGTGGTTATAGACAATGAGGAACATTCTGATGAAGATGAGACGCAGATACCCGATTGGGATGACAACTTAAATATTCGGTCAGGGCAAGAAGAGGCTCGGTCTGAGGGGGAGGGGAGTGCAAACACAACAATTGATGATGAAGTTCTAGATCCCACCTACTGTCAACCCCCAGTCAGGCACTCGAGGAGGTCAACAGAGGCGGTGGAGGAGGATGCAACCGACGACGAAGTTACCTTGCGCCTGCCTGGACAGAGTCGGAGCACTGGTAGCACGTCTACAACTGCATCCTCAGCCACCACTCTGCCTCTGAGCATTATTCGGGGTGGATCAACAGGTCGCATGGCCTCTAAGCCTTGCCTAGCCTGGTCCTTTTTTGACATAGAAAAAGATCGCCCAAATTATGTGATATGTAAAATTTGTCATGGTTCTCTTAGTAGAGGTCAAAACCTCAGCAGTTTGACAACTTCTTCCATGAATCGTCACATGAATAAATATCATATGGCCCGGTGGGAAGCTCACCGTGCTGCAATGCGGCCTAGCGGAGCCAACCATCCACCACCTGCCCCTTCCAGTGCATCCGCGCGCTCGTCATCTTCTAGGACTGTGGGGACAGCTGTCACACCTGTTTTTCCACCCACAACTTCCACCACTGTAACCGCAACAGGCAGTTTGCTTGGTAGGTCGTCAGTTGTTTTGGAAGGGGAAACAAGTGAGTGTGTACAGCTCTCTCAGACATCGATAGCACCAACTTTGGATGAAGGCAACATCATGTCTCCGCCTGCACTTTCCTCACAAAGCTGCATTTTTCCAGGGACACCCTACTCAACACCGTCTACACACAGCAGCCAGATCTCTGTCCCTCAGATGTGGTCAAATAAAAGGCCACTTCCTGCGACCCATGACAAAGCGAAGAGGTTGACTCTATCCCTCTGTAAGCTGTTGGCTACCGAAATGCTGCCTTTCCGCCTAGTGGACACACAGGATTTTAGAGACCTTATGTCTGTCGCTGTGCCCCAGTACCAGATGCCTAGTCGCCACTACTTCTCTAAGAAAGGTGTGCCCGCGCTACACCAGCATGTCGCACACAACATCACCGCTTCATTGAGAAACTCTGTGTGTGAACGGGTGCATTTCACCACCGATACTTGGACCAGTAAGCATGGACAGGGACGTTACATGTCGCTGACTGGGCACTGGGTAACTATGGTGATAGATGGTGAAGGGTCTGCTGCACAAGTTTTGCCGTCCCCACGACTTGTGTGTCAATCCTCTGTCTGTCCAAGTTCCGCCACTGCTTCTGCATCCTCCACCTCATCTGGGTCCTCCACCTCCGCCCCAAGCCTGCCTGGTCAGGCCACCAGCATTCTCACTGCGCAGAAGGAATCACGCACCCCTCATTACTATGCTGGCAGCAGAGCGCAACGGCATCAGGCGGTCTTTAGCTTGACATGTCTTGGGAATAAGAGTCACACAGCTGAGGAGTTGTGGTCAGCTCTGCGGTCCGAGTTTAATAAATGGTTGTCTCCACTCAACCTGCAGCCTGGTAAGGCCGTGTGCGACAATGCTGCAAACCTGGGTGCGGCCCTTCGCCTGGGCAAGGTGACACACGTACCTTGTATGGCTCACGTGTTGAACCTTGTCGTGCAGCAATTTTTAACACAGTATCCCGGGCTAGATGGCCTTCTGAACAGGGCACGAAAACTGTCTGCTCACTTCCGCCGTTCAAGCGCCGCAGCTGAGCGACTTGCATCGCTCCAGAAGTCTTTCGGCCTGCCGGTTCATCGCCTGAAATGCGATGTGCCGACACGCTGGAATTCAACTCTCCACATGTTACAGCGACTGTGGCAGCACCGCCGAGCCCTGGTGCAATACGTCATGACGTATAGCCTGGGCCAACGAGATGCAGACGTGGGGCAGATCACCCTGATGGAATGGTCTCAGATCAAGGACCTATGCACCCTTCTGCACAGTTTCGACATGGCGACGAATATGTTTAGCGCTGACAATGCCATTATCAGCATGACGATTCCAGTCATTTACATGCTGGAACACACGCTAAACACTATTCGGAGTCAGGGGGTGGGACAACAGGAAGGGGATGAACTACAGGAGGATTCATATGCGCAAGGGACAACAACATCACCAAGGTCCAGACGTTCATCATCACCAAGGCGCCAGGCATGGGAGCATGGGGGACAGGGATCAACAAGGGCGCATGGTAGCAGGCGAGATGTTGAGGAAGGTGCAGGAGGACATGAAGAAATGGAGGACGAACTGTCCATGGACATGGAAGACTCAGCAGATGAGGGAGACCTTGGTCAAATTTCAGTTGAAAGAGGTTGGGGGGAGATGTCAGAGGACGAAAGAACGGTTAGCACCTCTATGACACAAACACAGCGTGGACTTGGTCCGCATGGCTGCGCAAGACACATGAGTGCCTTCTTGTTGCACTACCTCCAACATGACCCTCGTATTGTCAAAATTAGAAGTGATGATGACTACTGGCTTGCCACACTATTAGATCCCCGGTACAAGTCCAAATTTTGTGACATAATTCCAGCCATAGAAAGGGACGCACGTATGCAGGAGTATCACCAGAAGCTGTTACTCGATCTTAGATCCGCTTTTCCACCAAACAACCGTGCAGGTGCAGGGAGTGAATCTCCCAGTTGTAACTTGACAAACATGGGACGGTCTCGTCATCTTCAACAGTCTACACGTACCAGTAGGACCGTATCTGGTGCTGGTAACAGCAATTTTATGGAATCTTTTCATAATTTTTTTAGACCCTCCTTTGCAAGGCCACCAGAGACAACAAGTCTGACACATAGTCAACGGCTGGAGAGGATGATACAGGAGTATCTCCAAATGAACATCGATGCCATGACTGTGCAACTGGAGCCTTGCTCCTTTTGGGCTTCAAACCTAGAAAAATGGCCAGAGCTATCAACTTACGCCTTGGAGATTTTGTCGTGTCCAGCTGCCAGCGTTGTCTCTGAACGTGTCTTCAGTGCTGCTGGGTGTGTGCTGACAGATAAGCGCACGCGTCTGTCCAGTGACAATGTGGACAGACTGACGTTCATCAAAATGAACAAGTCATGGATCCAGAAGGAATTTACAACCCCTGTGTCATCTTGGGGAGAGTAAATGCTTGTAGATTTGGAATGTGCTTGATGCAAATCTAGCTGTGAAGTGTACAACTAGGGCACAAGTGCTGCCACTGAATGGGTGGGTGTGTGTGGGGCACAATTTTTGGAAAAAAGGGAGACTCCGCTTGGAGTAACCCTTGCTTACATTGTTTTTAAAAGAAGCCAAGATGAACAAGTCATGGGTCAGCAAAGACTTTATCTACCTACCCCGGTGTCATCCTGGGGACGGTTAATTATGGCGTATTTTTGAATGTGCTTGATGCAAATCTAGCTGTGAAGTGTACAACTGGGGCACAACTGCTGCCACTGAAGGGGTGGGTGTGTGTGGGGCCCAATTTTTGGAAAAAAGGGAGACTCCGCTTGGAGTAACCCTTGCTTGCTGTGTTTTTAAAAGAAGCCAAGATGAACAGAGCTGGGATCAGGAAAGACTTTGCTACCTACTCCGGTGTCATCCTGGGGACGGTTAATTATGGCGTATTTTTGAATGTGCTTGATGCAAATCTAGCTGTGAAGTGTACAACTAGGGCACAAGTGCTGCCACTGAATGGGTGGGTGTGTGTGGGGCACAATTTTTGGAAAAAAGGGAGACTCCGCTTGGAGTAACCCTTGCTTGCTGTGTTTTTAAAAGAAGCCAAGATGAACAGAGCTGGGATCAGGAAAGACTTTGCTACCTACTCCGGTGTCATCCTGGGGACGGTTAATTATGGCGTATTTTTGAATGTGCTTGATGCAAATCTAGCTGTGAAGTGTACAACTGGGGCACAACTGCTGCCACTGAAGGGGTGGGTGTGTGTGGGGCCCAATTTTTGGAAAAAAGGGAGACTCCGCTTGGAGTAACCCTTGCTTGCTGTGTTTTTAAAAGAAGCCAAGATGAACAGAGCTGGGATCAGGAAAGACTTTGCTACCTACTCCGGTGTCATCCTGGGGACGGTTAATTATGGCGTATTTTTGAATGTGCTTGATGCAAATCTAGCTGTGAAGTGTACAACTGGGGCACAACTGCTGCCACTGAAGGGGTGGGTGTGTGTGGGGCCCAATTTTTGGAAAAAAGGGAGACTCCGCTTGGAGTAACCCTTGCTTGCTGTGTTTTTAAAAGAAGCCAAGATGAACAGAGCTGGGATCAGGAAAGACTTTGCTACCTACCCCGGTGTCATCCTGGGGACGGTTAATTATGGCGTATTTTTGAATGTGCTTGATGCAAATCTAGCTGTGAAGTGTACAACTAGGGCACAAGTGCTGCCACTGAATGGGTGGGTGTGTGTGGGGCACAATTTTTGGAAAAAAGGGAGACTCCGCTTGGAGTAACCCTTGCTTACATTGTTTTTAAAAGAAGCCAAGATGAACAAGTCATGGGTCAGCAAAGACTTTATCTACCTACCCCGGTGTCATCCTGGGGACGGTTAATTATGGCGTATTTTTGAATGTGCTTGATGCAAATCTAGCTGTGAAGTGTACAACTAGGGCACAAGTGCTGCCACTGAATGGGTGGGTGTGTGTGGGGCACAATTTTTGGAAAAAAGGGAGACTCCGCTTGGAGTAACCCTTGCTTACATTGTTTTTAAAAGAAGCCAAGATGAACAAGTCATGGGTCAGCAAAGACTTTATCTACCTACCCCGGTGTCATCCTGGGGACGGTTAATTATGGCGTATTTTTGAATGTGCTTGATGCAAATCTAGCTGTGAAGTGTACAACTGGGGCACAACTGCTGCCACTGAAGGGGTGGGTGTGTGTGGGGCCCAATTTTTGGAAAAAAGGGAGACTCCGCTTGGAGTAACCCTTGCTTGCTGTGTTTTTAAAAGAAGCCAAGATGAACAGAGCTGGGATCAGGAAAGACTTTGCTACCTACTCCGGTGTCATCCTGGGGACGGTTAATTATGGCGTATTTTTGAATGTGCTTGATGCAAATCTAGCTGTGAAGTGTACAACTAGGGCACAAGTGCTGCCACTGAATGGGTGAGTGTGTGTGGGGCACAATTTTTGGAAAAAAGGGAGACTCCGCTTGGAGTAACCCTTGCTTGCTGTGTTTTTAAAAGAAGCCAAGATGAACAGAGCTGGGATCAGGAAAGACTTTGCTACCTACTCCGGTGTCATCCTGGGGGCGGTTAATTATGGCGTATTTTTGAATGTGCTTGATGCAAATCTAGCTGTGAAGTGTACAACTAGGGCACAAGTGCTGCCACTGAATGGGTGGGTGTGTGTGGGGCACAATTTTTGGAAAAAAGGGAGACTCCGCTTGGAGTAACCCTTGCTTACATTGTTTTTAAAAGAAGCCAAGATGAACAAGTCATGGGTCAGCAAAGACTTTATCTACCTACCCCGGTGTCATCCTGGGGACGGTTAATTATGGCGTATTTTTGAATGTGCTTGATGCAAATCTAGCTGTGAAGTGTACAACTAGGGCACAAGTGCTGCCACTGAATGGGTGGGTGTGTGTGGGGCACAATTTTTGGAAAAAAGGGAGACTCCGCTTGGAGTAACCCTTGCTTACATTGTTTTTAAAAGAAGCCAAGATGAACAAGTCATGGTTCAGCAAAGACTTTATCTACCTACCCCGGTGTCATCCTGGGGACGGTTAATTATGGCGTATTTTTGAATGTGCTTGATGCAAATCTAGCTGTGAAGTGTACAACTGGGGCACAACTGCTGCCACTGAAGGGGTGGGTGTGTGTGGGGCCCAATTTTTGGAAAAAAGGGAGACTCCGCTTGGAGTAACCCTTGCTTGCTGTGTTTTTAAAAGAAGCCAAGATGAACAGAGCTGGGATCAGGAAAGACTTTGCTACCTACCCCGGTGTCATCCTGGGGACGGATAAGAATGGCGTATTTTTGAATGTGCTTGATGCAAATCTAGCTGTGAAGTGTACAACTGGGGCACAACTGCTGCCACTGAAGGGGTGGGTGTGTGTGGGGCCCAATTTTTGGAAAAAAGGGAGACTCCGCTTGGAGTAACCCTTGCTTGCTGTGTTTTTAAATGAAGCCAAGATGAACAGAGCTGGGATCAGGAAAGACTTTGCTAACTACTCCGGTGTCATCCTGGGGACGGTTAATTATGGCGTATTTTTGAATGTGCTTGATGCAAATCTAGCTGTGAAGTGTACAACTAGGGCACAAGTGCTGCCACTGAATGGGTGGGTGTGTGTGGGGCACAATTTTTGGAAAAAAGGGAGACTCCGCTTGGAGTAACCCTTGCTTGCTGTGTTTTTAAAAGAAGCCAAGATGAACAGAGCTGGGATCAGGAAAGACTTTGCTACCTACTCCGGTGTCATCCTGGGGACGGTTAATTATGGCGTATTTTTGAATGTGCTTGATGCAAATCTAGCTGTGAAGTGTACAACTGGGGCACAACTGCTGCCACTGAAGGGGTGGGTGTGTGTGGGGCCCAATTTTTGGAAAAAAGGGAGACTCCGCTTGGAGTAACCCTTGCTTGCTGTGTTTTTAAAAGAAGCCAAGATGAACAGAGCTGGGATCAGGAAAGACTTTGCTACCTACCCCGGTGTCATCCTGGGGACGGATAAGAATGGCGTATTTTTGAATGTGCTTGATGCAAATCTAGCTGTGAAGTGTACAACTGGGGCACAACTGCTGCCACTGAAGGGGTGGGTGTGTGTGGGGCCCAATTTTTGGAAAAAAGGGAGACTCCGCTTGGAGTCACCTTGCGGTGTTTTACATGACTTTAGAAGTGCGTGCCATGCCTATATCTGTGTGTCCTCCTCTTTTTCCTTGTCCAGCTGTTTTGTTTTCGCATGAGTATATGTCCTTGTCACTTTCCCATGTGTTTGTGTTGTGTTGTGAGTTGTTTGTCACCTTTTGGACACCTTTGAGGGTGTTTTCTAGGTGTTTTTCTGTGTTTGTGATTGCCTGCCATTGTTTCCTATTGGCTCGAGTTCGGTTCGTCGAACGTTCGATGAACCGAACTCGAACGGGACCTCCGTTCGGCGAACCGACCTCGAGCCGAACCGGGACCGGTTCGCTCATCTCTATTAATGAAAGTATTAATGTTAAAGCTATTACCATTGTGGAAAGATACAAAGGTATCACTCTTGCTAACAAAACTGCAGCATTTACATTTAGCGGCACCGCACTTAAAAAAACCTTTGACTTCTAACCACGTGGTAGATCTGACAGGCCGTGTTGAGACAAATGTGCTAGGAGACAAAATACTCTGCAAAGTGGGAGCCTTTCTGGCAACAAATCTAACTGCATTCTTGCTCATGATTTCCTTCAATCTCAGATCTTGGTTCAACAGAGGTAAATATTTTTTTATGATATTTTTTATACTGTCAAATTGATCACTGAATTGCGTGGAGAAGGTAATAAAACAATTATCGTTGTCCCTCTGTTTAGATTTGTCGGCAAGGAGGTCTACTCTATTTACTCTATCAACTATATGCTCTGCTCTGTCTAGTACCCACCCAGGATAATCTCGTGCTCTGAGTCTGTCTTTAACCCTTTGTGCCTCTTTTTTGTATGTATTTGGGCTGGAACTATTTCTCTTAGTACGGATCAATTCTCCCACTGGAATATTTCTCAGAACATGTTTAGGATGGCAGGAAGATGCATTCAGTGTGTTATTAGTGGCCAGAGGTTTCCTAAATGGAGAAATACATACTCTGTTATCTTTGATGGAGAATTCAATGTCCAAAAAATTAATTTTTGTTTTATGTAGATTGTGTGTGAATTTCAGATTGAACTCATTATTATCCAAATATGAAAACAATTCCTCAGCTCTGGATTCTGTGCTCCTCCATACGAGTAACATGTCATCTATGTATCTCCCCAGCCACAAAATATCATTAAAAAAAGAGAGGTTTTTATACAGTACTAATTCACCTTTTTTTAATGATATTTTGTGGCTGGGGAGATACATAGATGACATGTTACTCGTATGGAGGAGCACAGAATCCAGAGCTGAGGAATTGTTTT
Organism: Anomaloglossus baeobatrachus; assembly: GCF_048569485.1. Lineage (NCBI taxonomy): Eukaryota > Metazoa > Chordata > Amphibia > Anura > Aromobatidae > Anomaloglossus > Anomaloglossus baeobatrachus. The sequence continues at coordinate 13,226 of NW_027443554.1, read as the reverse complement.
CATATTTGGATAATAATGAGATCAATCTGAAATTCACACACAATCTACATAAAACAAAAATTAATTTTTTGGACATTGAATTCTCCATCAAAGATAACAGAGTATGTATTTCTCCATTTAGGAAACCTCTGGCCACTAATAACACACTGAATGCATCTTCCTGCCATCCTAAACATGTTCTGAGAAATATTCCAGTGGGAGAATTGATCCGTACTAAGAGAAATAGTTCCAGCCCAAATACATACAAAAAAGAGGCACAAAGGGTTAAAGACAGACTCAGAGCACGAGAATATCCTGGGTGGGTACTAGACAGAGCAGAGCATATAGTTGATAGAGTAAATAGAGTAGACCTCCTTACCGACAAATCTAAACAGAGGGACAACGATAATTGTTTTATTACCTTCTCCACGCAATTCAGTGATCAATTTGACAGTATAAAAAATATAAAAAAATACTTACCTCTGTTGAACCAAGATCTGAGATTGAAGGAAATCATGAGCAAGAATGCAGTTAGATTTGTTGCCAGAAAGGCTCCCACTTTGCAGAGTATTTTGTCTCCTAGCACATTTGTCTCAACACGGCCTGTCAGATCTACCACGTGGTTAGAAGTCAAAGGTTTTTTTAAGTGCGGTGCCGCTAAATGTAAATGCTGCAGTTTTGTTAGCAAGAGTGATACCTTTGTATCTTTCAACAATGGTAATAGCTTTAACATTAATACTTTCATTAACTGTAATAGTGATCATGTGGTATATCTGATAGAGTGTGAACAATGCCAGATTCAGTACGTAGGCTGTACAGTGGGGCCACTTAAAAAACGTATACGCAAGCACATGTCCGATTCAGTGAACGCTAATACCATTGGTATCTCTGCGGTATCTAGACATTTTGCCACAGTCCACAAGGGCAATTTGACAGCTTTTAAATTCAAGGGTATAGAGAAGGTTTTTAAACCATTGAGAGGAGGCGACTATAGGAGAAAGCTACTTAATCATGAAAGTCGGTGGATTTTTATGTTGGATACCCACCTCCCAAAGGGATTAAATAGCAGACATGATTTGATCTTATGCTATTGAGGTTTTTGAAAAAAAGAGAGAAATTTAATCTTTTTTTTTTTTTTCCTTTTTTTTTGCCTGACAACTGCGAGACTAATACAACAGCACTTTACACTTCCATTGTATGAGCGTGGTTGATTTGTTGTTGTAGATCTCAACACTGATATTTCTGTCGCTCATTAATATTGACATGTGTTCTGTTTGAGCCTTACATATACGGGTAGGCATCGGCTGACAACTGCGAGACATAATTTTTTTTTTTTCTCTCTCTCTCTCTTCTTATACCTGTGGACAATGTCCTTTTTATATATCCTTGCTTCCTATAATGTGTTTTGACAAACGAATGTGATTATCTACATCTATAAAGTGGGGTTTTATTGTGTCTAATGATTTTCATGTCCATTTATGGGGAAAAAAAAGAAAGAAAAAAAGATATGTATATGTATCTATATATAAGATTTTCATACCTAGATGTTAATTGATATATATATATTTTTTTCTGTATTTTATCTGGATGGATACCTATGTAATTTAAGGTTAGATAAATACTTCATGGTCTTTTTGTACTTTTCTCTTGTGAATTTGTGATTTTACCTGAGCAGCGTATACTCCCCTATATAATTAATTTATTGAGAACATGTGAGTTACTTCGCTGCTCAGGAAAAACATTTATAAATATCCTCTTAATCTTGTACTGACTATGACCTGAGGAAGGCGTTCCGCCGAAACGCGTAGTAGTACACATCTGCCATGCATCAGTGTGAACAAGCCGGTGTCTTTACTTGAGAAATGGATATATATTTTTAATCGAGTTGATATAAATAAAGAAGCATTTTTATTTATCCCTTTGGAGTCCAGCTGGATTTTTCCACTGCTTTCTTCTATTATTGTCCCACTGGTGCAAAGCTATTTCTAGCACCTCTGCAGGACACCCTCCTGCTCTGTTTTTAATAAGCTATAATGATAGCAAAAAATGCTGCCATTTAGTGGCATCATAGAACTGGCTGTTGGACTTCCATTAGTGCCCCACTGGTGCAAATCTATGTGCAGCACCTCTGCATGACACCCTCATGCACATTTTGCTACGCTAATTTTATAGCAAACTCAGGGAATACCTTGCTGCATTTGATCATTCGGAGGGATAGAAAGTGAGGCTTCCTTTATCTTTTCCTTCTGTTCATAGACAGCATCTCCAAGTCCACACCCGAAGAGCTATTTCTCCTCCAAGTCTAAGTGTGGAGAGGCAGCTAGTGCGCATGCGTGTGCCGATTTACCCCAGCCGCAGCCTAACTACAGTGTTTCGCCTAGTGAGTATGCTCAGCCTGACTGTGCCATTCCTGAGGCTAAGTCTTCATTTCGGGATACAGCGCATGCTCCCACACTTAGTGCGAAAAGCCTCTTTGCACAGGTACTTGCACTCCGTGCCGGGTCTAAGTCCTGTGTTGTGCCTAGACACCATGCTAAAGCTGATAGTCTTTTTCGGAGACTGTATTTCATGCTACTGAGCATGCTCAGGCACTTACTGCATCAGAGACTAGGTCCGGTAATGAACTCTTTGGCACTGCCCCTGATGTGGGGGGCCCATATAGACCACAGGGCATCAGGTGCCCTGACGATGTGGCCAGGCCACTCCCAAATGGCTTGCAGAGGCCCGCCCCTATGACTTGTCACCTCATTATTGATGGTCAGACGATGACTGGAGAGGTGTTTGTGTCGTGGCAGCCATGAGGTCATTATTGAAGTTGCGGTTCCAAATAGGACACTAGTTATGCCACTCATGACGTGTCACTCTGCTTTTGTCTCCAGGAGGTGCATTGTGGTCAACCCTGGTTTGGGGCGGACCCAGGTTATAAAACGGGCTGGAGCCAACAAGGAGATGCGCAGTCTTCTATTATGCTCCGAAAGAGCACACCTCCATGTGTTGAACCCATTGCGGCTTTAGGCCAGAGGTAGGCAGGGATAGGGCGTCGATGCAGGCCGCCACCACAGTTGGTAACGCAGAACGGTTAAGACCATCTCCTGTACTACAAGTCCTGCTTGTGCAGCCCAGTGGCATTAACAGGCCTGCTGCTGCTGATGCGCCTGCTGTCCACAGGTGTGGCCCCAATGCACACGGTCAGCGTACTCAATGGCCCCTGTGATGTTAACAGGGAGTTCCTGCGCTGGGTGGGCGTGTGGACCCTGTGACGCTAACAGGGCTCCCAGGCTCCAGATCCCAGTGGCGTCTAGCTTGGTTCAGGCAACTATTAGTTTCATAGCCGCACAGATCTGTATCCTCCACCTAACCTTCCAGTTGCCAACCTCTCCTTTTCCATCTGGGAGCACGGTGGACATTGACTGCTGATGGGGATATATACCTTTCTCTTTCTTTTCATATTAATTTTCGTTATACAGCGGTAACATAGTATATACCACCTTATCCAAATCTGCCAGTCCCACCATAACAGATGGTGTTTCTTCATCAAATGTTACTTTTGCTTAACCACCAAACCCACGGACAAAAACTTTTTTCCCCTTTCCAACACAACTGTTCCCCTTTCCACCAGAATCTGTCCTTTTTCAACTCATTTGGTATATGACCAAAAGTGCAACTCTGCAGGGACACCGTACTCAATGCCATCTCAGCACAAGTAAAAGACCATTTCCTCCTATCCATGACAAAGCGTTGAGATTCACTCTGTGCAGCACTGGTGTTTACTGGAAAAGCAGATCTAAGAATCCGTACCACCTTCTGCAGATACTCCTGTATACGTGCGTCCCTTTCTATGGCAGGAATTATTTCGCCAAATTTTGTCTTGTACCAGGGATCTAACAGTGTGGCAACCCAGTAGTTAGCATTACTTCGAATTCGTACAATCCGAGGGTCATGTTGTAGGTAGTGCAGCAAGAAGGCGCTCATGTGTCTTATGCATCCAGGAGGACCAAGTCCTTGGTGTGTTGGTGGCAGAGAGGTGAGAATCGTGCCTCCTTCTTCTGCCCTCTCCCCCCAACCTCGCACAACCGAAATGTGAGCAAGCTCTCACTCATCTGCTGAGACTTCCATGCCCATCGCCAGTTCGTCCTCCATTTCTTCATGGGCTCCTGCACGTTCCTCAACAATTTTTGCTGATACTATGCACCCTTGTTAATCCCTCTCCCCCACCATGACTGCCGCCTAGGTGCCGCTCACCGTCTGGACCTTGTAGATCTTATTATCCCTTCTGCATATGACTCCTCCTGTACTTCCTCCCCTTCCTCTTGGACCAACACCTGACTCCGAATAATGCTTACAGTGTGCTCCATCTTGTAGATGACCAGAATTGTCACGCTGAGAATGGCATCGCCATTGCTAAACATCTTCGTCAACATTTGTAAACTGTGTAGAAGGGTGCATAGGATCTTGATCTGACACCACTCCAGCAGCGTGATCTGCACCACCTCTGGATCAAGTTAGCCCAGGGTATACGTCAGACCGTATTTCAGCAGGGCTCTGCGGTGCTGCCACAGACGCTGCAACATGTGCAGATTCCATTTCCTGCGTGTCGGAACATCGCATTTCCGGCGTTTAACCGCCAGACCATAAGACTTCAGGAGCGATGAAAGTTGTTGAGCTGCTGGGTGCGAAGGATGAAAGTGAGCACATAGCAGCGTGCCCGCTGCACAAGGCCATGTAGGCCGGGATGGTATTTTAAAAATTGCTGGAGAATCAGATTCAACACGTGAGCCATACAAGGCACGTGTGTCATTTTGCCCTGCCGAAGGGCCGCAGGTTTGCATCATTGCCGCACACGGCTGTTAAGTCACCAACATAGTCCACTCAATCAATTTGTACTCCAGTCGCCAGGTGACAACGTGTTCCTTTCGTGCATAGTGCTGATGATGGGAAAGGAGTCGATGCCAGCGGCGCAGGTGGACGCAGGTTATGGTCACCCACTGGGTTGCGTTACCTTGACAGATACAGAACCACAGGCTGAATGTAGGTGGTGGGTATCTCACAGATGAAGTACCATCATTCAGCTACAACCAATGGGAAGACACCACACCCTTTTTTAGGCACCTCCTGTCTGCAGACCACTGCCAGACAAAGCTATGAACCTCTTGTTACTGTTACCCTCAGTTCAGTTTTATGATTTTGTGTGCTTGTTACCTGACTACTTTTCCTGCTTGCTGTTTATGTACCTCGTTGGCCGATCCGCATTTCACCTCTGCTTGTTTTCTGATTAAGTCCTGGCCATCCCATTCTGTTTCTCTTCCTCAATTAATCTTTTTGACCCTGCATGACTACTATTCTCTGGAACTGCAGCCTTCCACAGGTATTGATCAACTTGGGCCCTGTGTAATTCCAAATCACTGTATAGGGGTTAAAGGGTTTCAGGGTTCTGGGTGTCCAGCTTGGCTTGCCTCTAGCCTATCGTTTACACCCCATCTGAGTGTGTCGATCCAGGCAGGCGTTACACCGTGCCCTCTGCAGAAGGCCATGTAGGCCGGGATAGTGTTTTAAAAATTGCTGGACAACCAGGTTCAACACGTGAGCCATACAAGGCACTTGTGTCACATTGCCCTGAAGAAGGGTCGCAGACTGGTTTGCATCATTGTCGCACCCGACCTTCCCTGGCTGCTGGTTGAGTGGAGACAACCATTGATAAAACTCGGTCTCACTCTCCAGAGCTTACCGTCCACAACTCCTCAGCGGTGTGACTCACATTTCCCAGACATTTCTAAGTAAAGAGTCGACCGCATCATGCTATTGAGCTGTGCTGCCAGCATAGTAAGGAGGTGTGTGGGATTCCTTGGGCGCAGTTACAAGGAAGGGTGGCCTGACCATACAGGATTTGGGCCGAGGTGGAGGACCCACACGAGGTTGAGGAGGCAGAAGCAGTGGAGGAACTTGTACATACAGAGGAAGGATTGACACACAAGTCGTGGGGACGGCAAGACTTGTACAGCAAACTCTTCTCCATCTCTCACCATAGTTACCCAGTGCCCAGTCAGCAACATGTAACTCCCCTGTCCATGCTTACTGGTCCAAGTATCTGTGGTGAAATGCACCCTGTCACACACAGAGTTTCTCAAGGAATCGGTGAGGTTGTGTGCGACCTGCTGTGGTAGCGCGGGCACGCCTCTCTTGGAGAAGGAGTGACGACTGGCCATCGGCTCTTGGGGCACTGCAATGGGCATAAGGTCTCGAAAATCCTCGGTCTCAAAAGGGTGTAAAGGCAGCCTTTCTGTTGCCAACAAGTTGCAGATGATAAAACTCAACCTCTTAGGCATGTCATGCCCTTCGAAAATCATGTAAAACACAGCGAGGGGACTCCAACCACAGTCTCCCTCGTTTCCACTAATTGGGCCACACACACCCCACTTGACTGGCATCAGTTGACCCCCCTTTTGAAAAAGAAAAAGATGCTTGGCATGAAGCACTCTCAAAAATACGCGTGCCTTTCACCTCCCCTGGATGACCCAGGGGAAGAAAAGTCCTCTGAGAGCCATGACTTGTTCATCTTGGTTCTTTTACAAACACAGCGAGGGGACTCCAACCACAGTCTCCCTCGTTTCCACTAATTGGGCAACACACACCCCACTTGACTGGCATCAGTTGACCCCCCTTTTGAAAAAGAAAAAGATGCTTTGCATGAAGCATTCTCAAAAATACGCGTGCCTTTCACCTCCCCTGGATGACCCAGGGGAAGAAAAGTCCTCTGAGAGCCATGACTTGTTCATCTTGGTTCTTTTACAAACACAGCGAGGGGACTCCAACCACAGTCTCCCTTGTTGCCACTAATTGGGTTACACACACCCCACTTGACTGGCATCAGTTGACCCCCCTTTTGAAAAAGAAAAAGATGCTTTGCATGAAGCACTCTCAAAAATACGCGTGCCTTTCACCTCCCCTGGATGACCCAGGGGAAGAAAAGTCCTCTGAGAGCCATGACTTGTTCATCTTGGTTCTTTTAGAAACACAGTGAGGGGACTCCAACCACAGTCTCCCTCGTTGCCACTAATTGGGCCACACACACCCCACTTGACTGGCATCAGTTGACCCCCCTTTTGAAAAAGAAAAAGATGCTTGGCATGAAGCACTCTCAAAAATACGCGTGCCTTTCACCTCCCCTGGATGACCCAGGGGAAGAAAGGTCCTCTGAGAGCCATGACATGTTCATCTTGGTTCTTTTACAAACACAGCGAGGGGACGCCAACCACAGTCTCCCTCGTTGCCATTAACTGGGCCACACACATCCCACTTGACTGGCATCAGTTGACCCCCCTTTTGAAAAAGAAAAAGATGCTTGGCATGAAGCACTCTCAAAAATACGCGTGCCTTTCACCTCCCCTGGATGACCCAGGGGAAGAAAAGTCCTCTGAGAGCCATGACTTGTTCATCTTGGTTCTTTTACAAACACAGCGAGGGGACTCCAACCACAGTCTCCCTCGTTGCCACTAATTGGGCCACACACACCCCACTTGACTGGCATCAGTTGACCCCCCTTTTGAAAAAGAAAAAGATGCTTGGCATGAAGCACTCTCAAAAATACGCGTGCCTTTCACCTACCCTGGATGACCCAGGGGAAGAAAAGTCCTCTGAGAGCCATGACTTGTTCATCTTGGTTCTTTTACAAACACAGCGAGGGGACTCCAACCACAGTCTCCCTCGTTGCCACTAACTGGGCCACACACACCCCACTTGACTGGCATCAGTTGACCCCCCTTTTGAAAAAGAAAAAGATGCTTGGCATGAAGCACTCTCAAAAATACGCGTGCCTTTCACCTCCCCTGGATGACCCAGGGGAAGAAAAGTCCTCTGAGAGCCATGACTTGTTTATCTTGGTTCTTTTACAAACACAGCGAGGGGACTCCAACCACAGTCTCCCTCGTTGCCACTAATTGGGCCACACACACCCCACTTGACTGGCATCAGTTGACCCCCCTTTTGATAAAGAAAAAGATGCTTGGCATGAAGCACTCTCAAAAATACGCGTGCCTTTCACCTCCCCTGGATGACCCAGGGGAAGAAAAGTCCTCTGAGAGCCATGACTTGTTCATCTTGGTTCTTTTACAAACACAGCGAGGGGACTCCAACCACAGTCTCCCTCGTTCCACTAATTGGGCCACACACACCCCACTTGACTGGCATCAGTTGACCCCCCTTTTGAAAAAGAAAAAGATGCTTGGCATGAAGCACTCTCAAAAATACGTGTGCCTTTCACCTCCCCTGGATGACCCAGGGGAAGAAAAGTCCTCTGAGAGCCATGACTTGTTCATCTTGGTTCTTTTACAAACACAGCGAGGGGACTCCAACCACAGTCTCCCTTGTTGCCACTAATTGGGCCACACACACCCCACTTGACTGGCATCAGTTGACCCCCCTTTTGAAAAAGAAAAAGATGCTTTGCATGAAGCACTCTCAAAAATACACGTGCCTTTCACCTCCCCTGGATGACCCAGGGGAAGAAAAGTCCTCTGAGAGCCATGACTTGTTCATCTTGGTTCTTTTAGAAACACAGCGAGGGGACTCCAACCACAGTCTCCCTCGTTGCCACTAATTGGGCCACACACACCGTACTTGACTGGCATCAGTTGACCCCCCGTTTGAAAAAGAAAAAGATGCTTGGCATGAAGCACTCTCAAAAATACGCGTGCCTTTCACCTCCCCTGGATGACCCAGGGGAACAAAAGTCCTCTGAGAGCCATGACTTGTTCATCTTGGTTCTTTTACAAACACAGCGAGGGGACTCCAACCACAGTCTCCCTCGTTTCCACTAATTGGGCCACACACACCCCACTTGACTGGCATCAGTTGACCCCCCTTTTGAAAAAGAAAAAGATGCTTGGCATGAAGCACTCTCAAAAATACGCGTGCCTTTCACCTCCCCTGGATGACGCAGGGGAAGAAAAGTCCTCTGAGAGCCATGACTTGTTCATCTTGGTTCTTTTACAAACACAGCGAGGGGACTCCAACCACAGTCTCCCTCGTTTCCACTAATTGGGCCACACACACCCCACTTGACTGGCATCAGTTGACCCACCTTTTGAAAAAGAAAAAGATGCTTGGCATAAAGCACTCTCAAAAATACGCGTGCCTTTCACCTCCCCTGGATGACCCAGGGGAAGAAAGGTCCTCTGAGAGCCATGACTTGTTCATCTTGGTTCTTTTACAAACACAGCGAGGGGACTCCAACCACAGTCTCCCTCGTTGCCACTAACTGGGCCACACACATCCCACTTGACTGGCATCAGTTGACCCCCCTTTTGAAAAACAAAAAGATGCTTGGCATGAAGCACTCTCAATAATACGCGTGCCTTTCACCTCCCCTGGGTGACCCAGGGGAAGAAAAGTCCTCTGAGAGCCATGACTTGTTCATCTTGGTTCTTTTACAAACACAGCGAGGGGACTCCAACCACAGTCTCCCTCGTTGCCACTAATTGGGCCACACACACCCCACTTGACTGGCATCAGTTGACCCCCCTTTTGAAAAAGAAAAAGATGCTTGGCATGAAGCACTCTCAAAAATACGCGTGCCTTTCACCTCCCCTGGATGACCCAGGGGAAGAAAAGTCCTCTGAGAGCCATGACTTGTTCATCTTGGTTCTTTTACAAACACAGCGAGGGGACTCCAACCACAGTCTCCCTCGTTTCCACTAATTGGGCCACAAACACCCCACTTGACTGGCATCAGTTGACCCCCCTTTTGAAAAAGAAAAAGATGCTTGGCATGAAGCACTCTCAAAAATACGCGTGCCTTTCACCTCCCCTGGATGACCCAGGGGAAGAAAAGTCCTCTGAGAGCCATGACTTGTTCATCTTGGTTCTTTTACAAACACAGCGAGGGGACTCCAACTACAGTCTCCCTCGTTGCCACTAACTGGGCCACACACACCCCACTTGACTGGCATCAGTTGACCCCCCTTTTGAAAAAGAAAAAGATGCTTGGCATGAAGCACTCTCAAAAATACGCGTGCCTTTCACCTCCCCTGGATGACCCAGGGGAAGAAAAGTCCTCTGAGAGCCATGACTTGTTTATCTTGGTTCTTTTTCAAACACAGCGAGGGGACTCCAACCACAGTCTCCCTCGTTGCCACTAATTGGGCCACACACACCCCACTTGACTGGCATCAGTTGACCCCCCTTTTGATAAAGAAAAAGATGCTTGGCATGAAGCACTCTCAAAAATACGCGTGCCTTTCACCTCCCCTGGATGACCCAGGGGAAGAAAAGTCCTCTGAGAGCAATGACTTGTTCATCTTGGTTCTTTTACAAACACAGCGAGGGGACTCCAACCACAGTCTCCCTCGATTCCACTAATTGGGCCACACACACTTCACTTGACTGGCATCAGTTGACCCCCTTTTGAAAAAGAAAAAGATGCGTTGCATGAAGCACTCTCAAAAATACGCGTGCCTTTCACCTCCCCTGGATGACCCAGGGGAAGAAAAGTCCTCTGAGAGCCATGACTTGTTCATCTTGGTTCTTTTACAAACACAGCGAGGGGACTCCAAGCACAGTCTCCCTTGTTGCCACTAATTGGGCCACACACACCCCACTTGACTGGCATCAGTTGACCCCCCTTTTGAAAAAGAAAAAGATGCTTTGCATGAAGCACTCTCAAAAATACGCGTGCCTTTCACCTCCCCTGGATGACCCAGGGGAAGAAAAGTCATCTGAGAGCCATGACTTGTTCATCTTGGTTCTTTTACAAACACAGCAAGGGGACTCCAACCACAGTCTCCCTCGTTTCCACTAATTGGGCCACACACACCCCACTTGACTGGCATCAGTTGACCCCCCTTTTGAAAAAGAAAAAGATGCTTGGCATGAAGCACTCTCAAAAATACGTGTGCCTTTCACCTCCCCTGGATGACCCAGGGGAAGAAAAGTCCTCTGAGAGCCATGACTTGTTCATCTTGGTTCTTTTACAAACACAGCGAGGGGACTCCAACCACAGTCTCCCTTGTTGCCACTAATTGGGCCACACACACCCCACTTGACTGGCATCAGTTGACCCCCCTTTTGAAAAAGAAAAAGATGCTTTGCATGAAGCACTCTCAAAAATACACGTGCCTTTCACCTCCCCTGGATGACCCAGGGGAACAAAAGTCCTCTGAGAGCCATGACTTGTTCATCTTGGTTCTTTTAGAAACACAGCGAGGGGACTCCAACCACAGTCTCCCTCGTTGCCAATAATTGGGCCACACACACCGTACTTGACTGGCATCAGTTGACCCCCCTTTTGAAAAAGAAAAAGATGCTTGGCATTAAGCACTCTCAAAAATACGCGTGCCTTTCACCTCCCCTGGATGACCCAGAGGAAGAAAAGTCCTCTGAGAGCCATGACTTGTTCATCTTGGTTCTTTTAGAAACACAGCAAGGGGACTCCAACCACAGTCTCCCTCGTTGCCACTAATTGGGCCACACACACCCCACTTGACTGGCATCAGTTGACCCCCCTTTTGAAAAAGAAAAAGATGCTTGGCATGAAGCACTCTCAAAAATACGCGTGCCTTTCACCTCCCCTGGATGACCCAGGGGAAGAAAAGTCCTCTGAGAGCCATGAATGGTTCATCTTGGTTCTTTTACAAACACAGCGAGGGGACTCCAACCACAGTCTCCCTCGTTTCCACTAATTGGGCCCCACACACCCCACTTGACTGGCATCAGTTGACCCCCCTTTTGAAAAAGGAAAAGATGCTTGGCATGAAGCACTCTCAAAAATACGCGTGCCTTTCACCTCCCATTGATGACCCAGGGGAAGAAAAGTCCTCTGAGAGCCATGCCTTGTTCATCTTGGTTCTTTTACAAACACAGCAAGGGGACTCCAACCACAGTCTCCCTCGTTGCCACTAATTGGGCCACACACACCCCACTTGACTGGCATCAGTTGACCCCCTTTTGAAAAAGAAAAAGATGCGTTGCATGAAGCACTCTCAAAAATACGCGTGTCTTTCACCTCCCCTGGATGACCCAGGGGAAGAAAAGTCCTCTCAGAGCCATGACTTGTTCATCTTGGTTCTTTTACAAACACAGCGAGGGGACTCCAACCACAGTCTCCCTTGTTGCCACTAATTGGGCCACACACACCTCACTTGACTGGCATCAGTTGACCCCCCTTTTGAAAAAGAAAAAGATGCTTTGCATGAAGCACTCTCAAAAATACGCGTGCCTTTCACCTCCCCTGGATGACCCAGGGGAAGAAAAGTCCTCTGAGAGCCATGACTTGTTCATCTTGGTTCTTTTACAAACACAGCGAGGGGACTCCAACCACAGTCTCCCTCGTTGCCACTAATTGGGCCACACACACCCCACTTGACTGGCATCAGTTGACCCCCCTTTTGAAAAAGAAAAAGATGCTTGGCATGAAGCACTCTCAAAAATACGCGTGCCTTTCACCTACCCTGGATGACCCAGGGGAAGAAAAGTCCTCTGAGAGCCATGACTTGTTCATCTTGGTTCTTTTACAAACACAGCGAGGGGACTCCAACCACAGTCTCCCTCGTTGCCACTAACTGGGCCACACACACCCCACTTGACTGGCATCAGTTGACCCCCCTTTTGAAAAAGAAAAAGATGCTTGGCATGAAGCACTCTCAAAAATACGCGTGCCTTTCACCTCCCCTGGATGACCCAGGGGAAGAAAAGTCCTCTGAGAGCCATGACTTGTTTATCTTGGTTCTTTTACAAACACAGCGAGGGGACTCCAACCACAGTCTCCCTCGTTGCCACTAATTGGGCCACACACACCCCACTTGACTGGCATCAGTTGACCCCCCTTTTGATAAAGAAAAAGATGCTTGGCATGAAGCACTCTCAAAAATACGCGTGCCTTTCACCTCCCCTGGATGACCCAGGGGAAGAAAAGTCCTCTGAGAGCCATGACTTGTTCATCTTGGTTCTTTTACAACACAGCGAGGGGACTCCAACCACAGTCTCCCTCGTTTCCACTAATTGGGCCACACACACTTCACTTGACTGGCATCAGTTGACCCCCTTTTGAAAAAGAAAAAGATGCATTGCATGAAGCACTCTCAAAAATACGCGTACCTTTCACCTCCCCTGGATGACCCAGGGGAACAAAAGTCCTCTGAGAGCCATGACTTGTTCATCTTGGTTCTTTTACAAACACAGCGAGGGGACTCCAACCACAGTCTCCCTTGTTGCCACTAATTGGGCCACACACACCCCACTTGACTGGCATCAGTTGA
>NW_027443553.1:0-41486 GCF_048569485.1 Anomaloglossus baeobatrachus | reverse complement strand
ACACATTTTTCTCCAAAACTATAACAGATGCAAGCTTGTCCTGTTTGGTGGAGATGATATTTAATAAAATAAGTAGAAATCCACTAAAAGTTTTGTTTGGTTATCTTGCAATCCCGAGATAATCGTCTCCATGCTCCAAATCCATTTTAAAGCCATTTTTAAGGCATTTCGCGCATACATGAAATGAACACATTTTTCTCCAAAACTATAACAGATGCAAGCTTGTCCTGTTTGGTGGAGATGATATTTAATAAAATAAGTAGAAATCCACTAAAAGTTTTGTTTGGTTATCTTGCAATCCCGAGATAATCGTCCTCCATGCTCCAAATCCATTTTAAAGCCATTTTTAAGGCATTTCGCGCATACATGAAATGAACACATTTTTCTCCAAAACTATAACAGATGCAAGCTTGTCCTGTTTGGTGGAGATGATATTTAATAAAATAAGTAGAAATCCACTAAAAGTTTTGTTTGGTTATCTTGCAATCCCGAGATAATCGTCTCCATGCTCCAAATCCATTTTAAAGCCATTTTTAAGGCATTTCGCGCATACATGAAATGAACACATTTTTCTCCAAAACTATAACAGATGCAAGCTTGTCCTGTTTGGTGGAGATGATATTTAATAAAATAAGTAGAAATCCACTAAAAGTTTTGTTTGGTTATCTTGCAATCCCGAGATAATCGTCTCCATGCTCCAAATCCATTGCCATTTTTAAGGCATTTCGCGCATACATGAAATGAACACATTTTTCTCCAAAACTATAACAGATGCAAGCTTGTCCTGTTTGGTGGAGATGATATTTAATAAAATAAGTAGAAATCCACTAAAAGTTTTGTTTGGTTATCTTGCAATCCCGAGATAATCGTCTCCATGCTCCAAATCCATTTTAAAGCCATTTTTAAGGCATTTCGCGCATACATGAAATGAACACATTTTTCTCCAAAACTATAACAGATGCAAGCTTGTCCTGTTTGGTGGAGATGATATTTAATAAAATAAGTAGAAATCCACTAAAAGTTTTGTTTGGTTATCTTGCAATCCCGAGATAATCGTCTCCATGCTCCAAATCCATTTTAAAGCCATTTTTAAGGCATTTCGCGCATACATGAAATGAACACATTTTTCTCCAAAACTATAACAGATGCAAGCTTGTCCTGTTTGGTGGAGATGATATTTAATAAAATAAGTAGAAATCCACTAAAAGTTTTGTTTGGTTATCTTGCAATCCCGAGATAATCGTCTCCATGCTCCAAATCCATTTTAAAGCCATTTTTAAGGCATTTCGCGCATACATGAAATGAACACATTTTTCTCCAAAACTATAACAGATGCAAGCTTGTCCTGTTTGGTGGAGATGATATTTAATAAAATAAGTAGAAATCCACTAAAAGTTTTGTTTGGTTATCTTGCAATCCCGAGATAATCGTCTCCATGCTCCAAATCCATTTTAAAGCCATTTTTAAGGCATTTCGCGCATACATGAAATGAACACATTTTTCTCCAAAACTATAACAGATGCAAGCTTGTCCTGTTTGGTGGAGATGATATTTAATAAAATAAGTAGAAATCCACTAAAAGTTTTGTTTGGTTATCTTGCAATCCCGAGATAATCGTCTCCATGCTCCAAATCCATTTTAAAGCCATTTTTAAGGCATTTCGCGCATACATGAAATGAACACATTTTTCTCCAAAACTATAACAGATGCAAGCTTGTCCTGTTTGGTGGAGATGATATTTAATAAAATAAGTAGAAATCCACTAAAAGTTTTGTTTGGTTATCTTGCAATCCCGAGATAATCGTCTCCATGCTCCAAATCCATTTTAAAGCCATTTTTAAGGCATTTCGCGCATACATGAAATGAACACATTTTTCTCCAAAACTATAACAGATGCAAGCTTGTCCTGTTTGGTGGAGATGATATTTAATAAAATAAGTAGAAATCCACTAAAAGTTTTGTTTGGTTATCTTGCAATCCCGAGATAATCGTCTCCATGCTCCAAATCCATTTTAAAGCCATTTTTAAGGCATTTCGCGCATACATGAAATGAACACATTTTTCTCCAAAACTATAACAGATGCAAGCTTGTCCTGTTTGGTGGAGATGATATTTAATAAAATAAGTAGAAATCCACTAAAAGTTTTGTTTGGTTATCTTGCAATCCCGAGATAATCGTCTCCATGCTCCAAATCCATTTTAAAGCCATTTTTAAGGCATTTCGCGCATACATGAAATGAACACATTTTTCTCCAAAACTATAACAGATGCAAGCTTGTCCTGTTTGGTGGAGATGATATTTAATAAAATAAGTAGAAATCCACTAAAAGTTTTGTTTGGTTATCTTGCAATCCCGAGATAATCGTCTCCATGCTCCAAATCCATTTTAAAGCCATTTTTAAGGCATTTCGCGCATACATGAAATGAACACATTTTTCTCCAAAACTATAACAGATGCAAGCTTGTCCTGTTTGGTGGAGATGATATTTAATAAAATAAGTAGAAATCCACTAAAAGTTTTGTTTGGTTATCTTGCAATCCCGAGATAATCGTCTCCATGCTCCAAATCCATTTTAAAGCCATTTTTAAGGCATTTCGCGCATACATGAAATGAACACATTTTTCTCCAAAACTATAACAGATGCAAGCTTGTCCTGTTTGGTGGAGATGATATTTAATAAAATAAGTAGAAATCCACTAAAAGTTTTGTTTGGTTATCTTGCAATCCCGAGATAATCGTCTCCATGCTCCAAATCCATTTTAAAGCCATTTTTAAGGCATTTCGCGCATACATGAAATGAACACATTTTTCTCCAAAACTATAACAGATGCAAGCTTGTCCTGTTTGGTGGAGATGATATTTAATAAAATAAGTAGAAATCCACTAAAAGTTTTGTTTGGTTATCTTGCAATCCCGAGATAATCGTCTCCATGCTCCAAATCCATTTTAAAGCCATTTTTAAGGCATTTCGCGCATACATGAAATGAACACATTTTTCTCCAAAACTATAACAGATGCAAGCTTGTCCTGTTTGGTGGAGATGATATTTAATAAAATAAGTAGAAATCCACTAAAAGTTTTGTTTGGTTATCTTGCAATCCCGAGATAATCGTCTCCATGCTCCAAATCCATTTTAAAGCCATTTTTAAGGCATTTCGCGCATACATGAAATGAACACATTTTTCTCCAAAACTATAACAGATGCAAGCTTGTCCTGTTTGGTGGAGATGATATTTAATAAAATAAGTAGAAATCCACTAAAAGTTTTGTTTGGTTATCTTGCAATCCCGAGATAATCGTCTCCATGCTCCAAATCCATTTTAAAGCCATTTTTAAGGCATCTTCGCGCATACATGAAATGAACACATTTTTCTCCAAAACTATAACAGATGCAAGCTTGTCCTGTTTGGTGGAGATGATATTTAATAAAATAAGTAGAAATCCACTAAAAGTTTTGTTTGGTTATCTTGCAATCCCGAGATAATCGTCTCCATGCTCCAAATCCATTTTAAAGCCATTTTTAAGGCATTTCGCGCATACATGAAATGAACACATTTTTCTCCAAAACTATAACAGATGCAAGCTTGTCCTGTTTGGTGGAGATGATATTTAATAAAATAAGTAGAAATCCACTAAAAGTTTTGTTTGGTTATCTTGCAATCCCGAGATAATCGTCTCCATGCTCCAAATCCATTTTAAAGCCATTTTTAAGGCATTTCGCGCATACATGAAATGAACACATTTTTCTCCAAAACTATAACAGATGCAAGCTTGTCCTGTTTGGTGGAGATGATATTTAATAAAATAAGTAGAAATCCACTAAAAGTTTTGTTTGGTTATCTTGCAATCCCGAGATAATCGTCTCCATGCTCACAAATCCATTTTAAAGCCATTTTTAAGGCATTTCGCGCATACATGAAATGAACACATTTTTCTCCAAAACTATAACAGATGCAAGCTTGTCCTGTTTGGTGGAGATGATATTTAATAAAATAAGTAGAAATTTACTAAAAGTTTTGTTTGGTTATCTTGCAATCCCGAGATAATCGTCTCCATGCTCCAAATCCATTTTAAAGCCATTTTTAAGGCATTTCGCGCATACATGAAATGAACACATTTTTCTCCAAAACTATAACAGATGCAAGCTTGTCCTGTTTGGTGGAGATGATATTTAATAAAATAAGTAGAAATCCACTAAAAGTTTTGTTTGGTTATCTTGCAATCCCGAGATAATCGTCTCCATGCTCCAAATCCATTTTAAAGCCATTTTTAAGGCATTTCGCGCATACATGAAATGAACACATTTTTCTCCAAAACTATAACAGATGCAAGCTTGTCCTGTTTGGTGGAGATGATATTTAATAAAATAAGTAGAAATCCACTAAAAGTTTTGTTTGGTTATCTTGCAATCCCGAGATAATCGTCTCCATGCTCCAAATCCATTTTAAAGCCATTTTTAAGGCATTTCGCGCATACATGAAATGAACACATTTTTCTCCAAAACTATAACAGATGCAAGCTTGTCCTGTTTCGGTGGAGATGATATTTAATAAAATAAGTAGAAATCCACTTAAAGTTTTGTTTGGTTATCTTGCAATCCCGAGATAATCGTCTCCATGCTCCAAATCCATTTTAAAGCCATTTTTAAGGCATTTCGCGCATACATGAAATGAACACATTTTTCTCCAAAACTATATCAGATGCAAGCTTGTCCTGTTTGGTGGAGATGATATTTAATAAAATAAGTAGAAATCCACTTAAAGTTTTGTTTGGTTATCTTGCAATCCCGAGATAATCGTCTCCATGCTCCAAATCCATTTTAAAGCCATTTTTAAGGCATTTCGCGCATACATGAAATGAACACATTTTTCTCCAAAACTATAACAGATGCAAGCTTGTCCTGTTTGGTGGAGATGATATTTAATAAAATAAGTAGAAATCCACTAAAAGTTTTGTTTGGTTATCTTGCAATCCGAGATAATCGTCTCCATGCTCCAAATCCATTTTAAAGCCATTTTTAAGGCATTTCGCGCATACATGAAATGAACACATTTTTCTCCAAAACTATAACAGATGCAAGCTTGTCCTGTTTGGTGGAGATGATATTTAATAAAATAAGTAGAAATCCACTAAAAGTTTTGTTTGGTTATCTTGCAATCCCGAGATAATCGTCTCCATGCTCCAAATCCATTTTAAAGCATTTTTAAGGCATTTCGCGCATACATGAAATGAACACATTTTTCTCCAAAACTATAACAGATGCAAGCTTGTCCCGTTTGGTGGAGATGATATTTAATAAAATAAGTAGAAATCTACTTAAAGTTTTGTTTGGTTATCTTGCAATCCCGAGATAATCGTCTCCATGCTCCAAATCCATTTTAAAGCCATTTTTAAGGCATTTCGCGCATACATGAAATGAACACATTTTTCTCCAAAACTATAACAGATGCAAGCTTGTCCTGTTTGGTGGAGATGATATTTAATAAAATAAGTAGAAATCCACTTAAAGTTTTGTTTGGTTATCTTGCAATCCCGAGATAATCTCTCCATGCTCCAAATCCATTTTAAAGCCATTTTTAAGGCATTTCGCGCATACATGAAATGAACACATTTTTCTCCAAAACTATAACAGATGCAAGCTTGTCCTGTTTGGTGGAGATGATATTTAATAAAATAAGTAGAAATCCACTAAAAGTTTTGTTTGGTTATCTTGCAATCCCGAGATAATCGTCTCCATGCTCCAAATCCATTTTAAAGCCATTTTAAGGCATTTCGCGCATACATGAAATGAACACATTTTTCTCCAAAACTATAACAGATGCAAGCTTGTCCTGTTTGGTGGAGATGATATTTAATAAAATAAGTAGAAATCCACTAAAAGTTTTGTTTGGTTATCTTGCAATCCCGAGATAATCGTCTCCATGCTCCAAATCCATTTTAAAGCCATTTTAAGGCATTTCGCGCATACATGAAATGAACACATTTTTCTCCAAAACTATAACAGATGCAAGCTTGTCCTGTTTGGTGGAGATGATATTTAATAAAATAAGTAGAAATCCACTAAAAGTTTTGTTTGGTTATCTTGCAATCCCGAGATAATCGTCTCCATGCTCCAAATCCATTTTAAAGCCATTTTTAAGGCATTTCGCGCATACATGAAATGAACACATTTTTTCTCCAAAACTATAACAGATGCAAGCTTGTCCTGTTTGGTGGAGATGATATTTAATAAAATAAGTAGAAAATCCACTAAAAGTTTTGTTTGGTTATATTGCAATCCCGAGATAATCGTCTCCATGCTCCAAATCCATTTTTAAAGCCATTTTTAAGGCATTTCGCGCATACATGAAATGAACACATTTTTCTCCAAAACTATAACAGATGCAAGCTTGTCCTGTTTGGTGGAGATGATATTTAATAAAATAAGTAGAAATCCACTAAAAGTTTTGTTTGGTTATCTTGCAATCCCGAGATAATCGTCTCCATGCTCCAAATCCATTTTAAAGCCATTTTTAAGGCATTTCGCGCATACATGAAATGAACACATTTTTCTCCAAAACTATAACAGATGCAAGCTTGTCCTGTTTGGTGGAGATGATATTTAATAAAATAAGTAGAAATCCACTAAAAGTTTTGTTTGGTTATCTTGCAATCCCGAGATAATCGTCTCCATGCTCCAAATCCATTTTAAAGCCATTTTTAAGGCATTTCGCGCATACATGAAATGAACACATTTTTCTCCAAAACTATAACAGATGCAAGCTTGTCCTGTTTGGTGGAGATGATATTTAATAAAATAAGTAGAAATCCACTAAAAGTTTTGTTTGGTTATCTTGCAATCCCGAGATAATCGTCTCCATGCTCCAAATCCATTTTAAAGCCATTTTTAAGGCATTTCGCGCATACATGAAATGAACACATTTTTTCTCCAAAACTATAACAGATGCAAGCTTGTCCTGTTTGGTGGAGATGATATTTAATAAAATAAGTAGAAATCCACTAAAAGTTTTGTTTGGTTATCTTGCAATCCCGAGATAATCGTCTCCATGCTCCAAATCCATTTTAAAGCCATTTTTAAGGCATTTCGCGCATACATGAAATGAACACATTTTTCTCCAAAACTATAACTGATGCAAGCTTGTCCTGTTTGGTGGAGATGATATTTAATAAAATAAGTAGAAATCCACTAAAAGTTTTGTTTGGTTATCTTGCAATCCCGAGATAATCGTCTCCATGCTCCAAATCCATTTTAAAGCCATTTTTAAGGCATTTCGCGCATACATGAAATGAACACATTTTTCTCCAAAACTATAACACATGCAAGCTTGTCCTGTTTGGTGGAGATGATATTTAATAAAATAAGTAGAAATCCACTAAAAGTTTTGTTTGGTTATCTTGCAATCCCGAGATAATCGTCTCCATGCTCCAAATCCATTTTAAAGCCATTTTTAAGGCATTTCGCGCATACATGAAATGAACACATTTTTCTCCAAAACTATAACAGATGCAAGCTTGTCCTGTTTGGTGGAGATGATATTTAATAAAATAAGTAGAAATCCACTAAAAGTTTTGTTTGGTTATCTTGCAATCCCGAGATAATCGTCTCCATGCTCCAAATCCATTTTAAAGCCATTTTTAAGGCATTTCGCGCATACATGAAATGAACACATTTTTCTCCAAAACTATAACAGATGCAAGCTTGTCCTGTTTGGTGGAGATTATATTTAATAAAATAAGTAGAAATCCACTAAAAGTTTTGTTTGGTTATCTTGCAATCCCGAGATAATCGTCTCCATGCTCCAAACTCCATTTTAAAGCCATTTCAAAGGCATTTCGCGCATACATGAAATGAACACATTTTTCTCCAAAACTATAACACATGCAAGCTTGTCCTGTTTGGTGGAGATGATATTTAATAAAATAAGTAGAAATCCACTAAAAGTTTTGTTTGGTTATCTTGCAATCCCGAGATAATCGTCTCCATGCTCCAAATCCATTTTAAAGCCATTTCTAAGGCATTTCGCGCATACATGAAATGAACACATTTTTCTCCAAAACTATAACAGATGCAAGCTTGTCCTGTTTGGTGGAGATGATATTTAATAAAATAAGTAGAAATCCACTAAAAGTTTTGTTTGGTTATCTTGCAATCCCGAGATAATCGTCTCCATGCTCCAAATCCATTTTAAAGCCATTTTTAAGGCATTTCGCGCATACATGAAATGAACACATTTTTCTCCAAAACTATAACAGATGCAAGCTTGTCCTGTTTGGTGGAGATGATATTTAATAAAATAAGTAGAAATCCACTAAAAGTTTTGTTTGGTTATCTTGCAATCCCGAGATAATCGTCTCCATGCTCCAAATCCATTTTAAAGCCATTTTTAAGGCATTTCGCGCATACATGAAATGAACACATTTTTCTCCAAAACTATAACAGATGCAAGCTTGTCCTGTTTGGTGGAGATGATATTTAATAAAATAAGTAGAAATCCACTAAAAGTTTTGTTTCGTTATCTTGCAATCCCGAGATAATCGTCTCCATGCTCCAAATCCATTTTAAAGCCATTTTTAAGGCATTTCGCGCATACATGAAATGAACACATTTTTCTCCAAAACTATAACAGATGCAAGCTTGTCCTGTTTGGTGGAGATGATATTTAATAAAATAAGTAGAAATCCACTAAAAGTTTTGTTTGGTTATCTTGCAATCCCGAGATAATCGTCTCCATGCTCCAAATCCATTTTAAAGCCATTTTTAAGGCATTTCGCGCATAAATGAAATGAACACATTTTTCTCCAAAACTATAACAGATGCAAGCTTGTCCTGTTTGGTGGAGATGATATTTAATAAAATAAGTAGAAATCCACTAAAAGTTTTGTTTGGTTATCTTGCAATCCCGAGATAATCGTCTCCATGCTCCAAATCCATTTTAAAGCCATTTTTAAGGCATTTTGCGCATACATGAAATGAACACATTTTTCTCCAAAACTATAACAGATGCAAGCTTGTCCTGTTTGGTGGAGATGATATTTAATAAAATAAGTAGAAATCCACTAAAAGTTTTGTTTGGTTATCTTGCAATCCCGAGATAATCGTCTCCATGCTCCAAATCCATTTTAAAGCCATTTTTAAGGCATTTCGCGCATACATGAAATGAACACATTTTTCTCCAAAACTATAACAGATGCAAGCTTGTCCTGTTTGGTGGAGATAATATTTAATAAAATAAGTAGAAATCTACTAAAAGTTTCGTTTGTTTATATTGCCATCCTGAGATAATCGTCTCCATGCTCCAAATCCATTTTAAAGCCATTTCAAAGGCATTTTGCGCATACATGAAATGAACACATTTTTCTCCAAAACTATAACACATGCAAGCTTGTCCTGTTTGGTGGAGATGATATTTAATAAAATAAGTAGAAATCCACTAAAAGTTTTGTTTGGTTATCTTGCAATCCCGAGATAATCGTCTCCATGCTCCAAATCCATTTTAAAGCCATTTTTAAGGCATTTCGCGCATACATGAAATGAACACATTTTTCTCCAAAACTATAACAGATGCAAGCTTGTCCTGTTTGGTGGAGATAATATTTAATAAAATAAGTAGAAATCTACTAAAAGTTTCGTTTGTTTATATTGCCATCCTGAGATAATCGTCTCCATGCTCCAAATCCATTTTAAAGCCATTTCAAAGGCATTTTGCGCATACATGAAATGAACACATTTTTCTCCAAAACTATAACACATGCAAGCTTGTCCTGTTTGGTGGAGATGATATTTAATAAAATAAGTAGAAATCCACTAAAAGTTTTGTTTGGTTATCTTGCAATCCCGAGATAATCGTCTCCATGCTCCAAATCCATTTTAAAGCCATTTTTAAGGCATTTCGCGCATACATGAAATGAACACATTTTTCTCCAAAACTATAACAGATGCAAGCTTGTCCTGTTTGGTGGAGATGATATTTAATAAAATAAGTAGAAATCCACTAAAAGTTTTGTTTGGTTATCTTGCAATCCCGAGATAATCGTCTCCATGCTCCAAATCCATTTTAAAGCCATTTCAAAGGCATTTTGCGCATACATGAAATGAACACATTTTTCTCCAAAACTATAACACATGCAAGCTTGTCCTGTTTGGTGGAGATGATATTTAATAAAATAAGTAGAAATCCACTAAAAGTTTTGTTTGGTTATCTTGCAATCCCGAGATAATCGTCTCCATGCTCCAAATCCATTTTAAAGCCATTTTTAAGGCATTTCGCGCATACATGAAATGAACACATTTTTCTCCAAAACTATAACAGATGCAAGCTTGTCCTGTTTGGTGGAGATGATATTTAATAAAATAAGTAGAAATCCACTAAAAGTTTTGTTTGGTTATCTTGCAATCCCGAGATAATCGTCTCCATGCTCCAAATCCATTTTAAAGCCATTTTTAAGGCATTTCGCGCATACATGAAATGAACACATTTTTCTCCAAAACTATAACAGATGCAAGCTTGTCCTGTTTGGTGGAGATGATATTTAATAAAATAAGTAGAAATCCACTAAAAGTTTTGTTTGGTTATCTTGCAATCCCGAGATAATCGCCTCCATGCTCCAAATCCATTTTAAAGCCATTTTTAAGGCATTTCGCGCATACATGAAATGAACACATTTTTCTCCAAAACTATAACAGATGCAAGCTTGTCCTGTTTGGTGGAGATGATATTTAATAAAATAAGTAGAAATCCACTAAAAGTTTTGTTTGGTTATATTGCAATCCCGAGATAATCGTCTTCATGCTCCAAATCCATTTTAAAGCCATTTTTAAGGCATTTCGCGCATACATGAAATGAACACATTTTTCTCCAAAACTATAACAGATGCAAGCTTGTCCTGTTTGGTGGAGATGATATTTAATAAAATAAGTAGAAATCCACTAAAAGTTTTGTTTGGTTATCTTGCAATCCCGAGATAATCGTCTCCATGCTTCAAATCCATTTTAAAGCCATTTTTAAGGCATTTCGCGCATACATGAAATGAACACATTTTTCTCCAAAACTATAACAGATGCAAGCTTGTCCTGTTTGGTGGAGATAATATTTAATAAAATAAGTAGAAATCTACTAAAAGTTTCGTTTGTTTATATTGCCATCCTGAGATAATCGTCTCCATGCTCCAAATCCATTTTAAAGCCATTTCAAAGGCATTTTGCGCATACATGAAATGAACACATTTTTCTCCAAAACTAACACATGCAAGCTTGTCCTGTTTGGTGGAGATGATATTTAATAAAATAAGTAGAAATCCACTAAAAGTTTTGTTTGGTTATCTTGCAATCCCGAGATAATCGTCTCCATGCTCCAAATCCATTTTAAAGCCATTTTTAAGGCATTTCGCGCATACATGAAATGAACACATTTTTCTCCAAAACTATAACAGATGCAAGCTTGTCCTGTTTGGTGGAGATGATATTTAATAAAATAAGTAGAAATCCACTAAAAGTTTTGTTTGGTTATCTTGCAATCCCGAGATAATCGTCTCCATGCTCCAAATCCATTTTAAAGCCATTTTTAAGGCATTTCGCGCATACATGAAATGAACACATTTTTCTCCAAAACTATAACAGATGCAAGCTTGTCCTGTTTGGTGGAGATGATATTTAATAAAATAAGTAGAAATCCACTAAAAGTTTTGTTTGGTTATCTTGCAATCCCGAGATAATCGTCTCCATGCTCCAAATCCATTTTAAAGCCATTTTTAAGGCATTTCGCGCATAAAAGAAATGAACACATTTTTCTCCAAAACTATAACAGATGCAAGCTTGTCCTGTTTGGTGGAGATGATATTTAATAAAATAAGTAGAAATCCACTAAAAGTTTTGTTTGGTTATCTTGCAATCCCGAGATAATCGTCTCCATGCTCCAAATCCATTTTAAAGCCATTTTTAAGGCATTTCGCGCATACATGAAATGAACACATTTTTCTCCAAAACTATAACAGATGCAAGCTTGTCCTGTTTGGTGGAGATGATATTTAATAAAATAAGTAGAAATCCACTAAAAGTTTTGTTTGGTTATCTTGCAATCCCGAGATAATCGTCTCCATGCTCCAAATCCATTTTAAAGCCATTTTTAAGGCATTTCGCGCATACATGAAATGAACACATTTTTCTCCAAAACTATAACAGATGCAAGCTTGTCCTGTTTGGTGGAGATAATATTTAATAAAATAAGTAGAAATCTACTAAAAGTTTCGTTTGTTTATATTGCCATCCTGAGATAATCGTCTCCATGCTCCAAATCCATTTTAAAGCCATTTCAAAGGCATTTTGCGCATACATGAAATGAACACATTTTTCTCCAAAACTATAACACATGCAAGCTTGTCCTGTTTGGTGGAGATGATATTTAATAAAATAAGTAGAAAACCACTAAAAGTTTTGTTTGGTTATCTTGCAATCCCGAGATAATCGTCTCCATGCTCCAAATCCATTTTAAAGCCATTTTTAAGGCATTTCGCGCATACATGAAATGAACACATTTTTCTCCAAAACTATAACAGATGCAAGCTTGTCCTGTTTGGTGGAGATGATATTTAATAAAATAAGTAGAAATCCACTAAAAGTTTTGTTTGGTTATCTTGCAATCCCGAGATAATCGTCTCCATGCTCCAAATCCATTTTAAAGCCATTTCAAAGGCATTTTGCGCATACATGAAATGAACACATTTTTCTCCAAAACTATAACACATGCAAGCTTGTCCTGTTTGGTGGAGATGATATTTAATAAAATAAGTAGAAATCCACTAAAAGTTTTGTTTGGTTATCTTGCAATCCCGAGATAATCGTCTCCATGCTCCAAATCCATTTTAAAGCCATTTTTAAGGCATTTCGCGCATACATGAAATGAACACATTTTTCTCCAAAACTATAACAGATGCAAGCTTGTCCTGTTTGGTGGAGATGATATTTAATAAAATAAGTAGAAATCCACTAAAAGTTTTGTTTGGTTATCTTGCAATCCCGAGATAATCGTCTCCATGCTCCAAATCCATTTTAAAGCCATTTTTAAGGCATTTCGCGCATACATGAAATGAACACATTTTTCTCCAAAACTATAACAGATGCAAGCTTGTCCTGTTTGGTGGAGATGATATTTAATAAAATAAGTAGAAATCCACTAAAAGTTTTGTTTGGTTATCTTGCAATCCCGAGATAATCGTCTCCATGCTCCAAATCCATTTTAAAGCCATTTTTAAGGCATTTCGCGCATACATGAAATGAACACATTTTTCTCCAAAACTATAACAGATGCAAGCTTGTCCTGTTTGGTGGAGATGATATTTAATAAAATAAGTAGAAATCCACTAAAAGTTTTGTTTGGTTATATTGCAATCCCGAGATAATCGTCTTCATGCTCCAAATCCATTTTAAAGCCATTTTTAAGGCATTTCGCGCATACATGAAATGAACACATTTTTCTCCAAAACTATAACAGATGCAAGCTTGTCCTGTTTGGTGGAGATAATATTTAATAAAATAAGTAGAAATCTACTAAAAGTTTCGTTTGTTTATATTGCCATCCTGAGATAATTGTCTCCATGCTCCAAATCCATTTTAAAGCCATTTCAAAGGCATTTTGCGCATACATGAAATGAACACATTTTTCTCCAAAACTATAACACATGCAAGCTTGTCCTGTTTGGTGGAGATGATATTTAATAAAATAAGTAGAAATCCACTAAAAGTTTTGTTTGGTTATCTTGCAATCCCGAGATAATCGTCTCCATGCTCCAAATCCATTTTAAAGCCATTTTTAAGGCATTTCGCGCATACATGAAATGAACACATTTTTCTCCAAAACTATAACAGATGCAAGCTTGTCCTGTTTGGTGGAGATGATATTTAATAAAATAAGTAGAAATCCACTAAAAGTTTTGTTTGGTTATCTTGCAATCCCGAGATAATCGTCTCCATGCTCCAAATCCATTTTAAAGCCATTTTTAAGGCATTTCGCGCATACATGAAATGAACACATTTTTCTCCAAAACTATAACAGATGCAAGCTTGTCCTGTTTGGTGGAGATAATATTTAATAAAATAAGTAGAAATCTACTAAAAGTTTCGTTTGTTTATATTGCCATCCTGAGATAATCGTCTCCATGCTCCAAATCCATTTTAAAGCCATTTCAAAGGCATTTTGCGCATACATGAAATGAACACATTTTTCTCCAAAACTATAACACATGCAAGCTTGTCCTGTTTGGTGGAGATGATATTTAATAAAATAAGTAGAAATCCACTAAAAGTTTTGTTTGGTTATCTTGCAATCCCGAGATAATCGTCTCCATGCTCCAAATCCATTTTAAAGCCATTTTTAAGGCATTTCGCGCATACATGAAATGAACACATTTTTCTCTAAAACTATAACAGATGCAAGCTTGTCCTGTTTGGTGGAGATGATATTTAATAAAATAAGTAGAAATCCACTAAAAGTTTTGTTTGGTTATCTTGCAATCCCGAGATAATCGTCTCCATGCTCCAAATCCATTTTAAAGCCATTTTTAAGGCATTTCGCGCATACATGAAATGAACACATTTTTCTCCAAAACTATAACAGATGCAAGCTTGTCCTGTTTGGTGGAGATGATATTTAATAAAATAAGTAGAAATCCACTAAAAGTTTTGTTTGGTTATCTTGCAATCCCGAGATAATCGTCTCCATGCTCCAAATCCATTTTAAAGCCATTTTTAAGGCATTTCGCGCATACATGAAATGAACACATTTTTCTCCAAAACTATAACAGATGCAAGCTTGTCCTGTTTGGTGGAGATGATATTTAATAAAATAAGTAGAAATCCACTAAAAGTTTTGTTTGGTTATCTTGCAATCCCGAGATAATCGTCTCCATGCTCCAAATCCCTTTTAAAGCCATTTCAAAGGCATTTTGCGCATACATGAAATGAACACATTTTTCTCCAAAACTATAACACATGCAAGCTTGTCCTGTTTGGTGGAGATGATATTTAATAAAATAAGTAGAAATCCACTAAAAGTTTTGTTTGGTTATCTTGCAATCCCGAGATAATCGTCTCCATGCTCCAAATCCATTTTAAAGCCATTTTTAAGGCATTTCGCGCATACATGAAATGAACACATTTTTCTCCAAAACTATAACAGATGCAAGCTTGTCCTGTTTGGTGGAGATGATATTTAATAAAATAAGTAGAAATTTACTAAAAGTTTTGTTTGGTTATCTTGCAATCCCGAGATAATCGTCTCCATGCTCCAAATCCATTGTAAAGCCATTTTTAAGGCATTTCGCGCATACATGAAATGAACACATTTTTCTTTAAAACTATAACAGATGCAAGCTTGTCCTGTTTGGTGGAGATGATATTTAATAAAATAAGTAGAAATCCACTAAAAGTTTTGTTTGGTTATCTTGCAATCCCGAGATAATCGTCTCCATGCTCCAAATCCATTTTAAAGCCATTTCAAAGGCATTTTGCGCATACATGAAATGAACACATTTTTCTCCAAAACTATAACACATGCAAGCTTGTCCTGTTTGGTGGAGATGATATTTAATAAAATAAGTAGAAAACCACTAAAAGTTTTGTTTGGTTATCTTGCAATCCCGAGATAATCGTCTCCATGCTCCAAATCCATTTTAAAGCCATTTTTAAGGCATTTCGCGCATACATGAAATGAACACATTTTTCTCCAAAACTATAACAGATGCAAGCTTGTCCTGTTTGGTGGAGATGATATTTAATAAAATAAGTAGAAATCCACTAAAAGTTTTGTTTGGTTATCTTGCAATCCCGAGATAATCGTCTCCATGCTCCAAATCCATTTTAAAGCCATTTCAAAGGCATTTTGCGCATACATGAAATGAACACATTTTTCTCCAAAACTATAACACATGCAAGCTTGTCCTGTTTGGTGGAGATGATATTTAATAAAATAAGTAGAAATCCACTAAAAGTTTTGTTTGGTTATCTTGCAATCCCGAGATAATCGTCTCCATGCTCCAAATCCATTTTAAAGCCATTTTTAAGGCATTTCGCGCATACATGAAATGAACACATTTTTCTCCAAAACTATAACAGATGCAAGCTTGTCCTGTTTGGTGGAGATGATATTTAATAAAATAAGTAGAAATCCACTAAAAGTTTTGTTTGGTTATCTTGCAATCCCGAGATAATCGTCTCCATGCTCCAAATCCATTTTAAAGCCATTTTTAAGGCATTTCGCGCATACATGAAATGAACACATTTTTCTCCAAAACTATAACAGATGCAAGCTTGTCCTGTTTGGTGGAGATGATATTTAATAAAATAAGTAGAAATCCACTAAAAGTTTTGTTTGGTTATCTTGCAATCCCGAGATAATCGTCTCCATGCTCCAAATCCATTTTAAAGCCATTTTTAAGGCATTTCGCGCATACATGAAATGAACACATTTTTCTCCAAAACTATAACAGATGCAAGCTTGTCCTGTTTGGTGGAGATGATATTTAATAAAATAAGTAGAAATCCACTAAAAGTTTTGTTTGGTTATATTGCAATCCCGAGATAATCGTCTTCATGCTCCAAATCCATTTTAAAGCCATTTTTAAGGCATTTCGCGCATACATGAAATGAACACATTTTTCTCCAAAACTATAACAGATGCAAGCTTGTCCTGTTTGGTGGAGATGTTATTTAATAAAATAAGTAGAAATCCACTAAAAGTTTTGTTTGGTTATCTTGCAATCCCGAGATAATCGTCTCCATGCTCCAAATCCATTTTAAAGCCATTTTTAAGGCATTTCGCGCATACATGAAATGAACACATTTTTCTCCAAAACTATAACAGATGCAAGCTTGTCCTGTTTGGTGGAGATAATATTTAATAAAATAAGTAGAAATCTACTAAAAGTTTCGTTTGTTTATATTGCCATCCTGAGATAATCGTCTCCATGCTCCAAATCCATTTTAAAGCCATTTCAAAGGCATTTTGCGCATACATGAAATGAACACATTTTTCTCCAAAACTATAACACATGCAAGCTTGTCCTGTTTGGTGGAGATGATATTTAATAAAATAAGTAGAAATCCACTAAAAGTTTTGTTTGGTTATCTTGCAATCCCGAGATAATCGTCTCCATGCTCCAAATCCATTTTAAAGCCATTTTTAAGGCATTTCGCGCATACATGAAATGAACACATTTTTCTCCAAAACTATAACAGATGCAAGCTTGTCCTGTTTGGTGGAGATGATATTTAATAAAATAAGTAGAAATCCACTAAAAGTTTTGTTTGGTTATCTTGCAATCCCGAGATAATCGTCTCCATGCTCCAAATCCATTTTAAAGCCATTTTTAAGGCATTTCGCGCATACATGAAATGAACACATTTTTCTCCAAAACTATAACAGATGCAAGCTTGTCCTGTTTGGTGGAGATAATATTTAATAAAATAAGTAGAAATCTACTAAAAGTTTTGTTTGTTTATATTGCCATCCTGAGATAATCGTCTCCATGCTCCAAATCCATTTTAAAGCCATTTCAAAGGCATTTTGCGCATACATGAAATGAACACATTTTTCTCCAAAACTATAACACATGCAAGCTTGTCCTGTTTGGTGGAGATGATATTTAATAAAATAAGTAGAAATCCACTAAAAGTTTTGTTTGGTTATCTTGCAATCCCGACATAATCGTCTCCATGCTCCAAATCCATTTTAAAGCCATTTTTAAGGCATTTCGCGCATACATGAAATGAACACATTTTTCTCTAAAACTATAACAGATGCAAGCTTGTCCTGTTTGGTGGAGATGATATTTAATAAAATAAGTAGAAATCCACTAAAAGTTTTGTTTGGTTATCTTGCAATCCCGAGATAATCGTCTCCATGCTCCAAATCCATTTTAAAGCCATTTTTAAGGCATTTCGCGCATACATGAAATGAACACATTTTTCTCCAAAACTATAACAGATGCAAGCTTGTCCTGTTTGGTGGAGATAATATTTAATAAAATAAGTAGAAATCTACTAAACGTTTCGTTTGTTTATATTGCCATCCTGAGATAATCGTCTCCATGCTCCAAATCCATTTTAAAGCCATTTCAAAGGCATTTTGCGCATACATGAAATGAACACATTTTTCTCCAAAACTATAACACATGCAAGCTTGTCCTGTTTGGTGGAGATGATATTTAATAAAATAAGTAGAAATCCACTAAAAGTTTTGTTTGGTTATCTTGCAATCCCGAGATAATCGTCTCCATGCTCCAAATCCATTTTAAAGCCATTTTTAAGGCATTTCGCGCATACATGAAATGAACACATTTTTCTCTAAAACTATAACAGATGCAAGCTTGTCCTGTTTGGTGGAGATGATATTTAATAAAATAAGTAGAAATCCACTAAAAGTTTTGTTTGGTTATCTTGCAATCCCGAGATAATCGTCTCCATGCTCCAAATCCATTTTAAAGCCATTTTTAAGGCATTTCGCGCATACATGAAATGAACACATTTTTCTCCAAAACTATAACAGATGCAAGCTTGTCCTGTTTGGTGGAGATGATATTTAATAAAATAAGTAGAAATCCACTAAAAGTTTTGTTTGGTTATCTTGCAATCCCGAGATAATCGTCTCCATGCTCCAAATCCATTTTAAAGCCATTTTTAAGGCATTTCGCGCATACATGAAATGAACACATTTTTCTCCAAAACTATAACAGATGCAAGCTTGTCCTGTTTGGTGGAGATGATATTTAATAAAATAAGTAGAAATCCACTAAAAGTTTTGTTTGGTTATCTTGCAATCCCGAGATAATCGTCTCCATGCTCCAAATCCATTTTAAAGCCATTTCAAAGGCATTTTGCGCATACATGAAATGAACACATTTTTCTCCAAAACTATAACACATGCAAGCTTGTCCTGTTTGGTGGAGATGATATTTAATAAAATAAGTAGAAATCCACTAAAAGTTTTGTTTGGTTATCTTGCAATCCCGAGATAATCGTCTCCATGCTCCAAATCCATTTTAAAGCCATTTTTAAGGCATTTCGCGCATACATGAAATGAACACATTTTTCTCCAAAACTATAACAGATGCAAGCTTGTCCTGTTTGGTGGAGATGATATTTAATAAAATAAGTAGAAATCCACTAAAAGTTTTGTTTGGTTATCTTGCAATCCCGAGATAATCGTCTCCATGCTCCAAATCCATTTTAAAGCCATTTTTAAGGCATTTCGCGCATACATGAAATGAACACATTTTTCTCCAAAACTATAACAGATGCAAGCTTGTCCTGTTTGGTGGAGATGATATTTAATAAAATAAGTAGAAATCCACTAAAAGTTTTGTTTGGTTATCTTGCAATCCCGAGATAATCGTCTCCATGCTCCAAATCCATTTTAAAGCCATTTTTAAGGCATTTCGCGCATACATGAAATGAACACATTTTTCTCCAAAACTATAACAGATGCAAGCTTGTCCTGTTTGGTGGAGATGATATTTAATAAAATAAGTAGAAATCCACTAAAAGTTTTGTTTGGTTATATTGCAATCCCGAGATAATCGTCTCCATGCTCCAAATCCATTTTAAAGCCATTTTTAAGGCATTTCGCGCATACATGAAATGAACACATTTTTCTCCAAAACTATAACAGATGCAAGCTTGTCCTGTTTGGTGGAGATAATATTTAATAAAATAAGTAGAAATCTACTAAAAGTTTCGTTTGTTTATATTGCCATCCTGAGATAATCGTCTCCATGCTCCAAATCCATTTTAAAGCCATTTCAAAGGCATTTTGCGCATACATGAAATGAACACATTTTTCTCCAAAACTATAACACATGCAAGCTTGTCCTGTTTGGTGGAGATGATATTTAATAAAATAAGTAGAAATCCACTAAAAGTTTTGTTTGGTTATCTTGCAATCCCGAGATAATCGTCTCCATGCTCCAAATCCATTTTAAAGCCATTTTTAAGGCATTTCGCGCATACATGAAATGAACACATTTTTCTCTAAAACTATAACAGATGCAAGCTTGTCCTGTTTGGTGGAGATGATATTTAATAAAATAAGTAGAAATCCACTAAAAGTTTTGTTTGGTTATCTTGCAATCCCGAGATAATCGTCTCCATGCTCCAAATCCATTTTAAAGCCATTTTTAAGGCATTTCGCGCATACATGAAATGAACACATTTTTCTCCAAAACTATAACAGATGCAAGCTTGTTCTGTTTGGTGGAGATGATATTTAATAAAATAAGTAGAAATCCACTAAAAGTTTTGTTTGGTTATCTTGCAATCCCGAGATAATCGTCTCCATGCTCCAAATCCATTTTAAAGCCATTTTTAAGGCATTTCGCGCATACATGAAATGAACACATTTTTCTCCAAAACTATAACAGATGCAAGCTTGTCCTGTTTGGTGGAGATGATATTTAATAAAATAAGTAGAAATCCACTAAAAGTTTTGTTTGGTTATCTTGCAATCCCGAGATAATCGTCTCCATGCTCCAAATCCATTTTAAAGCCATTTCAAAGGCATTTTGCGCATACATGAAATGAACACATTTTTCTCCAAAACTATAACACATGCAAGCTTGTCCTGTTTGGTGGAGATGATATTTAATAAAATAAGTAGAAATCCACTAAAAGTTTTGTTTGGTTATCTTGCAATCCCGAGATAATCGTCTCCATGCTCCAAATCCATTTTAAAGCCATTTTTAAGGCATTTCGCGCATACATGAAATGAACACATTTTTCTCCAAAACTATAACAGATGCAAGCTTGTCCTGTTTGGTGGAGATGATATTTAATAAAATAAGTAGAAATCCACTAAAAGTTTTGTTTGGTTATCTTGCAATCCCGAGATAATCGTCTCCATGCTCCAAATCCATTTTAAAGCCATTTTTAAGGCATTTCGCGCATACATGAAATGAACACATTTTTCTCCAAAACTATAACAGATGCAAGCTTGTCCTGTTTGGTGGAGATGATATTTAATAAAATAAGTAGAAATCCACTAAAAGTTTTGTTTGGTTATCTTGCAATCCCGAGATAATCGTCTCCATGCTCCAAATCCATTTTAAAGCCATTTTTAAGGCATTTCGCGCATACATGAAATGAACACATTTTTCTCCAAAACTATAACAGATGCAAGCTTGTCCTGTTTGGTGGAGATGATATTTAATAAAATAAGTAGAAATCCACTAAAAGTTTTGTTTGGTTATCTTGCAATCCCGAGATAATCGTCTCCATGCTCCAAATCCATTTTAAAGCCATTTTTAAGGCATTTCGCGCATACATGAAATGAACACATTTTTCTCCAAAACTATAACAGATGCAAGCTTGTCCTGTTTGGTGGAGATGATATTTAATAAAATAAGTAGAAATCCACTAAAAGTTTTGTTTGGTTATCTTGCAATCCCGAGATAATCGTCTCCATGCTCCAAATCCATTTTAAAGCCATTTTTAAGGCATTTCGCGCATACATGAAATGAACACATTTTTCTCCAAAACTATAACAGATGCAAGCTTGTCCTGTTTGGTGGAGATCATATTTAATAAAATAAGTAGAAATCTACTAAAAGTTTCGTTTGTTTATATTGCCATCCTGAGATAATCGTCTCCATGCTCCAAATCCATTTTAAAGCCATTTCAAAGGCATTTTGCGCATACATGAAATGAACACATTTTTCTCCAAAACTATAACACATGCAAGCTTGTCCTGTTTGGTGGAGATGATATTTAATAAAATAAGTAGAAAACCACTAAAAGTTTTGTTTGGTTATCTTGCAATCCCGAGATAATCGTCTCCATGCTCCAAATCCATTTTAAAGCCATTTTTAAGGCATTTCGCGCATACATGAAATGAACACATTTTTCTCCAAAACTATAACAGATGCAAGCTTGTCCTGTTTGGTGGAGATGATATTTAATAAAATAAGTAGAAATCCACTAAAAGTTTTGTTTGGTTATCTTGCAATCCCGAGATAATCGTCTCCATGCTCCAAATCCATTTTAAAGCCATTTCAAAGGCATTTTGCGCATACATGAAATGAACACATTTTTCTCCAAAACTATAACACATGCAAGCTTGTCCTGTTTGGTGGAGATGATATTTAATAAAATAAGTAGAAATCCACTAAAAGTTTTGTTTGGTTATCTTGCAATCCCGAGATAATCGTCTCCATGCTCCAAATCCATTTTAAAGCCATTTTTAAGGCATTTCGCGCATACATGAAATGAACACATTTTTCTCCAAAACTATAACAGATGCAAGCTTGTCCTGTTTGGTGGAGATGATATTTAATAAAATAAGTAGAAATCCACTAAAAGTTTTGTTTGGTTATCTTGCAATCCCGAGATAATCGTCTCCATGCTCCAAATCCATTTTAAAGCCATTTTTAAGGCATTTCGCGCATACATGAAATGAACACATTTTTCTCCAAAACTATAACAGATGCAAGCTTGTCCTGTTTGGTGGAGATGATATTTAATAAAATAAGTAGAAATCCACTAAAAGTTTTGTTTGGTTATCTTGCAATCCCGAGATAATCGTCTCCATGCTCCAAATCCATTTTAAAGCCATTTTTAAGGCATTTCGCGCATACATGAAATGAACACATTTTTCTCCAAAACTATAACAGATGCAAGCTTGTCCTGTTTGGTGGAGATGATATTTAATAAAATAAGTAGAAATCCACTAAAAGTTTTATTTGGTTATCTTGCAATCCCGAGATAATCGTCTCCATGCTCCAAATCCATTTTAAAGCCATTTTTAAGGCATTTCGTGCATACATGAAATGAACACATTTTTCTCCAAAACTATAACAGATGCAAGCTTGTCCTGTTTGGTGGAGATGATATTTAATAAAATAAGTAGAAATCCACTAAAAGTTTTGTTTGGTTATCTTGCAATCCCGAGATAATCGTCTCCATGCTCCAAATCCATTTTAAAGCCATTTTTAAGGCATTTCGCGCATACATGAAATGAACACATTTTTCTCCAAAACTATAACAGATGCAAGCTTGTCCTGTTTGGTGGAGATGATATTTAATAAAATAAGTAGAAATCCACTAAAAGTTTTGTTTGGTTATCTTGCAATCCCGAGATAATCGTCTCCATGCTCCAAATCCATTTTAAAGCCATTTCAAAGGCATTTTGCGCATACATGAAATGAACACATTTTTCTCCAAAACTATAACACATGCAAGCTTGTCCTGTTTGGTGAAGATGATATTTAATAAAATAAGTAGAAATCCACCAAAAGTTTTGTTTGGTTATCTTGCAATCCCGAGATAATCGTCTCCATGCTCCAAATCCATTTTAAAGCCATTTTTAAGGCATTTCGCGCATACATGAAATGAACACATTTTTCTCCAAAACTATAACAGATGCAAGCTTGTCCTGTTTGGTGGAGATGATATTTAATAAAATAAGTAGAAATCCACTAAAAGTTTTGTTTGGTTATCTTGCAATCCCGAGATAATCGTCTCCATGCTCCAAATCCATTTTAAAGCCATTTTTAAGGCATTTCGCGCATACATGAAATGAACACATTTTTCTCCAAAACTATAACAGATGCAAGCTTGTCCTGTTTGGTGGAGATGATATTTAATAAAATAAGTAGAAATCCACTAAAAGTTTTGTTTGGTTATCTTGCAATCCCGAGATAATCGTCTCCATGCTCCAAATCCATTTTAAAGCCATTTCAAAGGCATTTTGCGCATACATGAAATGAACACATTTTTCTCCAAAACTATAACACATGCAAGCTTGTCCTGTTTGGTGGAGATGATATTTAATAAAATAAGTAGAAAACCACTAAAAGTTTTGTTTGGTTATCTTGCAATCCCGAGATAATCGTCTCCATGCTCCAAATCCATTTTAAAGCCATTTTTAAGGCATTTCGCGCATACATGAAATGAACACATTTTTCTCCAAAACTATAACAGATGCAAGCTTGTCCTGTTTGGTGGAGATGATATTTAATAAAATAAGTAGAAATCCACTAAAAGTTTTGTTTGGTTATCTTGCAATCCCGAGATAATCGTCTCCATGCTCCAAATCCATTTTAAAGCCATTTCAAAGGCATTTTGCGCATACATGAAATGAACACATTTTTCTCCAAAACTATAACACATGCAAGCTTGTCCTGTTTGGTGGAGATGATATTTAATAAAATAAGTAGAAATCCACTAAAAGTTTTGTTTGGTTATCTTGCAATCCCGAGATAATCGTCTCCATGCTCCAAATCCATTTTAAAGCCATTTTTAAGGCATTTCGCGCATACATGAAATGTACACATTTTTCTCCAAAACTATAACAGATGCAAGCTTGTCCTGTTTGGTGGAGATGATATTTAATAAAATAAGTAGAAATCCACTAAAAGTTTTGTTTGGTTATCTTGCAATCCCGAGATAATCGTCTCCATGCTCCAAATCCATTTTAAAGCCATTTTTAAGGCATTTCGCGCATACATGAAATGAACACATTTTTCTCCAAAACTATAACAGATGCAAGCTTGTCCTGTTTGGTGGAGATGATATTTAATAAAATAAGTAGAAATCCACTAAAAGTTTTGTTTGGTTATCTTGCAATCCCGAGATAATCGTCTCCATGCTCCAAATCCATTTTAAAGCCATTTTTAAGGCATTTCGCGCATACATGAAATGAACACATTTTTCTCCAAAACTATAACAGATGCAAGCTTGTCCTGTTTGGTGGAGATGATATTTAATAAAATAAGTAGAAATCCACTAAAAGTTTTGTTTGGTTATATTGCAATCCCGAGATAATCGTCTTCATGCTCCAAATCCATTTTAAAGCCATTTTTAAGGCATTTCGCGCATACATGAAATGAACACATTTTTCTCCAAAACTATAACAGATTGTCCTGTTTGGTGGAGATGATATTTAATAAAATAAGTAGAAATCCACTAAAAGTTTTGTTTGGTTATCTTGCAATCCCGAGATAATCGTCTCCATGCTCCAAATCCATTTTAAAGCCATTTTTAAGGCATTTCGCGCATACATGAAATGAACACATTTTTCTCCAAAACTATAACAGATGCAAGCTTGTCCTGTTTGGTGGAGATGATATTTAATAAAATAAGTAGAAATCCACTAAAAGTTTTGTTTGGTTATCTTGCAATCCCGAGATAATCGTCTCCATGCTCCAAATCCATTTTAAAGCCA
The DNA here is from genome assembly GCF_048569485.1 of Anomaloglossus baeobatrachus. Taxonomy (NCBI): domain Eukaryota; kingdom Metazoa; phylum Chordata; class Amphibia; order Anura; family Aromobatidae; genus Anomaloglossus; species Anomaloglossus baeobatrachus. Next base: position 16,283 of record NW_027443553.1, on the reverse strand, counting down.
TTTCAAAGGCATTTTGCGCATACATGAAATGAACACATTTTTCTCCAAAACTATAACACATGCAAGCTTGTCCTGTTTGGTGGAGATGATATTTAATAAAATAAGTAGAAATCCACTAAAAGTTTTGTTTGGTTATCTTGCAATCCCGAGATAATCGTCTCCATGCTCCAAATCCATTTTAAAGCCATTTTTAAGGCATTTCGCGCATACATGAAATGAACACATTTTTCTCCAAAACTATAACAGATGCAAGCTTGTCCTGTTTGGTGGAGATGATATTTAATAAAATAAGTAGAAATCCACTAAAAGTTTTGTTTGGTTATCTTGCAATCCCGAGATAATCGTCTCCATGCTCCAAATCCATTTTAAAGCCATTTTTAAGGCATTTCGCGCATACATGAAATGAACACATTTTTCTCCAAAACTATAACAGATGCAAGCTTGTCCTGTTTGGTGGAGATGATATTTAATAAAATAAGTAGAAATCCACTAAAAGTTTTGTTTGGTTATCTTGCAATCCCGAGATAATCGTCTCCATGCTCCAAATCCATTTTAAAGCCATTTTTAAGGCATTTCGCGCATACATGAAATGAACACATTTTTCTCCAAAACTATAACAGATGCAAGCTTGTCCTGTTTGGTGGAGATGATATTTAATAAAATAAGTAGAAATCCACTAAAAGTTTTATTTGGTTATCTTGCAATCCCGAGATAATCGTCTCCATGCTCCAAATCCATTTTAAAGCCATTTTTAAGGCATTTCGTGCATACATGAAATGAACACATTTTTCTCCAAAACTATAACAGATGCAAGCTTGTCCTGTTTGGTGGAGATGATATTTAATAAAATAAGTAGAAATCCACTAAAAGTTTTGTTTGGTTATCTTGCAATCCCGAGATAATCGTCTCCATGCTCCAAATCCATTTTAAAGCCATTTTTAAGGCATTTCGCGCATACATGAAATGAACACATTTTTCTCCAAAACTATAACAGATGCAAGCTTGTCCTGTTTGGTGGAGATGATATTTAATAAAATAAGTAGAAATCCACTAAAAGTTTTGTTTGGTTATCTTGCAATCCCGAGATAATCGTCTCCATGCTCCAAATCCATTTTAAAGCCATTTCAAAGGCATTTTGCGCATACATGAAATGAACACATTTTTCTCCAAAACTATAACACATGCAAGCTTGTCCTGTTTGGTGAAGATGATATTTAATAAAATAAGTAGAAATCCACCAAAAGTTTTGTTTGGTTATCTTGCAATCCCGAGATAATCGTCTCCATGCTCCAAATCCATTTTAAAGCCATTTTTAAGGCATTTCGCGCATACATGAAATGAACACATTTTTCTCCAAAACTATAACAGATGCAAGCTTGTCCTGTTTGGTGGAGATGATATTTAATAAAATAAGTAGAAATCCACTAAAAGTTTTGTTTGGTTATCTTGCAATCCCGAGATAATCGTCTCCATGCTCCAAATCCATTTTAAAGCCATTTTTAAGGCATTTCGCGCATACATGAAATGAACACATTTTTCTCCAAAACTATAACAGATGCAAGCTTGTCCTGTTTGGTGGAGATGATATTTAATAAAATAAGTAGAAATCCACTAAAAGTTTTGTTTGGTTATCTTGCAATCCCGAGATAATCGTCTCCATGCTCCAAATCCATTTTAAAGCCATTTCAAAGGCATTTTGCGCATACATGAAATGAACACATTTTTCTCCAAAACTATAACACATGCAAGCTTGTCCTGTTTGGTGGAGATGATATTTAATAAAATAAGTAGAAAACCACTAAAAGTTTTGTTTGGTTATCTTGCAATCCCGAGATAATCGTCTCCATGCTCCAAATCCATTTTAAAGCCATTTTTAAGGCATTTCGCGCATACATGAAATGAACACATTTTTCTCCAAAACTATAACAGATGCAAGCTTGTCCTGTTTGGTGGAGATGATATTTAATAAAATAAGTAGAAATCCACTAAAAGTTTTGTTTGGTTATCTTGCAATCCCGAGATAATCGTCTCCATGCTCCAAATCCATTTTAAAGCCATTTCAAAGGCATTTTGCGCATACATGAAATGAACACATTTTTCTCCAAAACTATAACACATGCAAGCTTGTCCTGTTTGGTGGAGATGATATTTAATAAAATAAGTAGAAATCCACTAAAAGTTTTGTTTGGTTATCTTGCAATCCCGAGATAATCGTCTCCATGCTCCAAATCCATTTTAAAGCCATTTTTAAGGCATTTCGCGCATACATGAAATGTACACATTTTTCTCCAAAACTATAACAGATGCAAGCTTGTCCTGTTTGGTGGAGATGATATTTAATAAAATAAGTAGAAATCCACTAAAAGTTTTGTTTGGTTATCTTGCAATCCCGAGATAATCGTCTCCATGCTCCAAATCCATTTTAAAGCCATTTTTAAGGCATTTCGCGCATACATGAAATGAACACATTTTTCTCCAAAACTATAACAGATGCAAGCTTGTCCTGTTTGGTGGAGATGATATTTAATAAAATAAGTAGAAATCCACTAAAAGTTTTGTTTGGTTATCTTGCAATCCCGAGATAATCGTCTCCATGCTCCAAATCCATTTTAAAGCCATTTTTAAGGCATTTCGCGCATACATGAAATGAACACATTTTTCTCCAAAACTATAACAGATGCAAGCTTGTCCTGTTTGGTGGAGATGATATTTAATAAAATAAGTAGAAATCCACTAAAAGTTTTGTTTGGTTATATTGCAATCCCGAGATAATCGTCTTCATGCTCCAAATCCATTTTAAAGCCATTTTTAAGGCATTTCGCGCATACATGAAATGAACACATTTTTCTCCAAAACTATAACAGATTGTCCTGTTTGGTGGAGATGATATTTAATAAAATAAGTAGAAATCCACTAAAAGTTTTGTTTGGTTATCTTGCAATCCCGAGATAATCGTCTCCATGCTCCAAATCCATTTTAAAGCCATTTTTAAGGCATTTCGCGCATACATGAAATGAACACATTTTTCTCCAAAACTATAACAGATGCAAGCTTGTCCTGTTTGGTGGAGATAATATTTAATAAAATAAGTAGAAATCTACTAAAAGTTTCGTTTGTTTATATTGCCATCCTGAGATAATCGTCTCCATGCTCCAAATCCATTTTAAAGCCATTTCAAAGGCATTTTGCGCATACATGAAATGAACACATTTTTCTCCAAAACTATAACACATGCAAGCTTGTCCTGTTTGGTGGAGATGATATTTAATAAAATAAGTAGAAATCCACTAAAAGTTTTGTTTGGTTATCTTGCAATCCCGAGATAATCGTCTCCATGCTCCAAATCCATTTTAAAGCCATTTTTAAGGCATTTCGCGCATACATGAAATGAACACATTTTTCTCCAAAACTATAACAGATGCAAGCTTGTCCTGTTTGGTGGAGATGATATTTAATAAAATAAGTAGAAATCCACTAAAAGTTTTGTTTGGTTATCTTGCAATCCCGAGATAATCGTCTCCATGCTCCAAATCCATTTTAAAGCCATTTTTAAGGCATTTCGCGCATACATGAAATGAACACATTTTTCTCCAAAACTATAACAGATGCAAGCTTGTCCTGTTTGGTGGAGATAATATTTAATAAAATAAGTAGAAATCTACTAAAAGTTTCGTTTGTTTATATTGCCATCCTGAGATAATCGTCTCCATGCTCCAAATCCATTTTAAAGCCATTTCAAAGGCATTTTGCGCATACATGAAATGAACACATTTTTCTCCAAAACTATAACACATGCAAGCTTGTCCTGTTTGGTGGAGATGATATTTAATAAAATAAGTAGAAATCCACTATAAGTTTTGTTTGGTTATCTTGCAATCCCGAGATAATCGTCTCCATGCTCCAAATCCATTTTAAAGCCATTTTTAAGGCATTTCGCGCATACATGAAATGAACACATTTTTCTCTAAAACTATAACAGATGCAAGCTTGTCCTGTTTGGTGGAGATGATATTTAATAAAATAAGTAGAAATCCACTAAAAGTTTTGTTTGGTTATCTTGCAATCCCGAGATAATCGTCTCCATGCTCCAAATCCATTTTAAAGCCATTTTTAAGGCATTTCGCGCATACATGAAATGAACACATTTTTCTCCAAAACTATAACAGATGCAAGCTTGTCCTGTTTGGTGGAGATGATATTTAATAAAATAAGTAGAAATCCACTAAAAGTTTTGTTTGGTTATCTTGCAATCCCGAGATAATCGTCTCCATGCTCCAAATCCATTTTAAAGCCATTTTTAAGGCATTTCGCGCATACATGAAATGAACACATTTTTCTCCAAAACTATAACAGATGCAAGCTTGTCCTGTTTGGTGGAGATGATATTTAATAAAATAAGTAGAAATCCACTAAAAGTTTTGTTTGGTTATCTTGCAATCCCGAGATAATCGTCTCCTTGCTCCAAATCCATTTTAAAGCCATTTTTAAGGCATTTCGCGCATACATGAAATGAACACATTTTTCTCCAAAACTATAACAGATGCAAGCTTGTCCTGTTTGGTGGAGATGATATTTAATAAAATAAGTAGAAATCCACTAAAAGTTTTGTTTGGTTATCTTGCAATCCCGAGATAATCGTCTCCATGCTCCAAATCCATTTTAAAGCCATTTCAAAGGCATTTTGCGCATACATGAAATGAACACATTTTTCTCCAAAACTATAACACATGCAAGCTTGTCCTGTTTGGTGAAGATGATATTTAATAAAATAAGTAGAAATCCACCAAAAGTTTTGTTTGGTTATCTTGCAATCCCGAGATAATCGTCTCCATGCTCCAAATCCATTTTAAAGCCATTTTTAAGGCATTTCGCGCATACATGAAATGAACACATTTTTCTCCAAAACTATAACAGATGCAAGCTTGTCCTGTTTGGTGGAGATGATATTTAATAAAATAAGTAGAAATCCACTAAAAGTTTTGTTTGGTTATCTTGCAATCCCGAGATAATCGTCTCCATGCTCCAAATCCATTTTAAAGCCATTTTTAAGGCATTTCGCGCATACATGAAATGAACACATTTTTCTCCAAAACTATAACAGATGCAAGCTTGTCCTGTTTGGTGGAGATGATATTTAATAAAATAAGTAGAAATCCACTAAAAGTTTTGTTTGGCTATCTTGCAATCCCGAGATAATCGTCTCCATGCTCCAAATCCATTTTAAAGCCATTTCAAAGGCATTTTGCGCATACATGAAATGAACACATTTTTCTCCAAAACCATAACACATGCAAGCTTGTCCTGTTTGGTGGAGATGATATTTAATAAAATAAGTAGAAAACCACTAAAAGTTTTGTTTGGTTATCTTGCAATCCCGAGATAATCGTCTCCATGCTCCAAATCCATTTTAAAGCCATTTTTAAGGCATTTCGCGCATACATGAAATGAACACATTTTTCTCCAAAACTATAACAGATGCAAGCTTGTCCTGTTTGGTGGAGATGATATTTAATAAAATAAGTAGAAATCCACTAAAAGTTTTGTTTGGTTATCTTGCAATCCCGAGATAATCGTCTCCATGCTCCAAATCCATTTTAAAGCCATTTCAAAGGCATTTTGCGCATACATGAAATGAACACATTTTTCTCCAAAACTATAACACATGCAAGCTTGTCCTGTTTGGTGGAGATGATATTTAATAAAATAAGTAGAAATCCACTAAAAGTTTTGTTTGGTTATCTTGCAATCCCGAGATAATCGTCTCCATGCTCCAAATCCATTTTAAAGCCATTTTTAAGGCATTTCGCGCATACATGAAATGAACACATTTTTCTCCAAAACTATAACAGATGCAAGCTTGTCCTGTTTGGTGGAGATGATATTTAATAAAATAAGTAGAAATCCACTAAAAGTTTTGTTTGGTTATCTTGCAATCCCGAGATAATCGTCTCCATGCTCCAAATCCATTTTAAAGCCATTTTTAAGGCATTTCGCGCATACATGAAATGAACACATTTTTCTCCAAAACTATAACAGATGCAAGCTTGTCCTGTTTGGTGGAGATGATATTTAATAAAATAAGTAGAAATCCACTAAAAGTTTTGTTTGGTTATCTTGCAATCCCGAGATAATCGTCTCCATGCTCCAAATCCATTTTAAAGCCATTTTTAAGGCATTTCGCGCATACATGAAATGAACACATTTTTCTCCAAAACTATAACAGATGCAAGCTTGTCCTGTTTGGTGGAGATGATATTTAATAAAATAAGTAGAAATCCACTAAAAGTTTTGTTTGGTTATATTGCAATCCCGAGATAATCGTCTTCATGCTCCAAATCCATTTTAAAGCCATTTTTAAGGCATTTCGCGCATACATGAAATGAACACATTTTTCTCCAAAACTATAACAGATGCAAGCTTGTCCTGTTTGGTGGAGATGATATTTAATAAAATAAGTAGAAATCCACTAAAAGTTTTGTTTGGTTATCTTGCAATCCCGAGATAATCGTCTCCATGCTCCAAATCCATTTTAAAGCCATTTTTAAGGCATTTCGCGCATACATGAAATGAACACATTTTTCTCCTAAACTATAACAGATGCAAGCTTGTCCTGTTTGGTGGAGATAATATTTAATAAAATAAGTAGAAATCTACTAAAAGTTTCGTTTGTTTATATTGCCATCCTGAGATAATCGTCTCCATGCTCCAAATCCATTTTAAAGCCATTTCAAAGGCATTTTGCGCATACATGAAATGAACACATTTTTCTCCAAAACTATAACACATGCAAGCTTGTCCTGTTTGGTGGAGATGATATTTAATAAAATAAGTAGAAATCCACTAAAAGTTTTGTTTGGTTATCTTGCAATCCCGAGATATTCGTCTCCATGCTCCAAATCCATTTTAAAGCCATTTTTAAGGCATTTCGCGCATACATGAAATGAACACATTTTTCTCCAAAACTATAACAGATGCAAGCTTGTCCTGTTTGGTGGAGATGATATTTAATAAAATAAGTAGAAATCCACTAAAAGTTTTGTTTGGTTATCTTGCAATCCCGAGATAATCGTCTCCATGCTCCAAATCCATTTTAAAGCCATTTTTAAGGCATTTCGCGCATACATGAAATGAACACATTTTTCTCCAAAACTATAACAGATGCAAGCTTGTCCTGTTTGGTGGAGATAATATTTAATAAAATAAGTAGAAATCTACTAAAAGTTTCGTTTGTTTATATTGCCATCCTGAGATAATCGTCTCCATGCTCCAAATCCATTTTAAAGCCATTTCAAAGGCATTTTGCGCATACATGAAATGAACACATTTTTCTCCAAAACTATAACACATGCAAGCTTGTCCTGTTTGGTGGAGATGATATTTAATAAAATAAGTAGAAATCCACTAAAAGTTTTGTTTGGTTATCTTGCAATCCCGAGATAATCGTCTCCATGCTCCAAATCCATTTTAAAGCCATTTTTAAGGCATTTCGCGCATACATGAAATGAACACATTTTTCTCCTAAACTATAACAGATGCAAGCTTGTCCTGTTTGGTGGAGATAATATTTAATAAAATAAGTAGAAATCTACTAAAAGTTTCGTTTGTTTATATTGCCATCCTGAGATAATCGTCTCCATGCTCCAAATCCATTTTAAAGCCATTTCAAAGGCATTTTGCGCATACATGAAATGAACACATTTTTCTCCAAAACTATAACACATGCAAGCTTGTCCTGTTTGGTGGAGATGATATTTAATAAAATAAGTAGAAATCCACTAAAAGTTTTGTTTGGTTATCTTGCAATCCCGAGATAATCGTCTCCATGCTCCAAATCCATTTTAAAGCCATTTTTAAGGCATTTCGCGCATACATGAAATGAACACATTTTTCTCCAAAACTATAACAGATGCAAGCTTGTCCTGTTTGGTGGAGATGATATTTAATAAAATAAGTAGAAATCCACTAAAAGTTTTGTTTGGTTATCTTGCAATCCCGAGATAATCGTCTCCATGCTCCAAATCCATTTTAAAGCCATTTTTAAGGCATTTCGCGCATACATGAAATGAACACATTTTTCTCCAAAACTATAACAGATGCAAGCTTGTCCTGTTTGGTGGAGATAATATTTAATAAAATAAGTAGAAATCTACTAAAAGTTTCGTTTGTTTATATTGCCATCCTGAGATAATCGTCTCCATGCTCCAAATCCATTTTAAAGCCATTTCAAAGGCATTTTGCGCATACATGAAATGAACACATTTTTCTCCAAAACTATAACACATGCAAGCTTGTCCTGTTTGGTGGAGATGATATTTAATAAAATAAGTAGAAATCCACTAAAAGTTTTGTTTGGTTATCTTGCAATCCCGAGATAATCGTCTCCATGCTCCAAATCCATTTTAAAGCCATTTTTAAGGCATTTCGCGCATACATGAAATGAACACATTTTTCTCCTAAACTATAACAGATGCAAGCTTGTCCTGTTTGGTGGAGATAATATTTAATAAAATAAGTAGAAATCTACTAAAAGTTTCGTTTGTTTATATTGCCATCCTGAGATAATCGTCTCCATGCTCCAAATCCATTTTAAAGCCATTTCAAAGGCATTTTGCGCATACATGAAATGAACACATTTTTCTCCAAAACTATAACACATGCAAGCTTGTCCTGTTTGGTGGAGATGATATTTAATAAAATAAGTAGAAATCCACTAAAAGTTTTGTTTGGTTATCTTGCAATCCCGAGATAATCGTCTCCATGCTCCAAATCCATTTTAAAGCCATTTTTAAGGCATTTCGCGCATACATGAAATGAACACATTTTTCTCCAAAACTATAACAGATGCAAGCTTGTCCTGTTTGGTGGAGATGATATTTAATAAAATAAGTAGAAATCCACTAAAAGTTTTGTTTGGTTATCTTGCAATCCCGAGATAATCGTCTCCATGCTCCAAATCCATTTTAAAGCCATTTTTAAGGCATTTCGCGCATACATGAAATGAACACATTTTTCTCCAAAACTATAACAGATGCAAGCTTGTCCTGTTTGGTGGAGATAATATTTAATAAAATAAGTAGAAATCTACTAAAAGTTTCGTTTGTTTATATTGCCATCCTGAGATAATCGTCTCCATGCTCCAAATCCATTTTAAAGCCATTTCAAAGGCATTTTGCGCATACATGAAATTAACACATTTTTCTCTAAAACTATAACAGATGCAAGCTTGTCCTGTTTGGTGGAGATGATATTTAATAAAATAAGTAGAAATCCACTAAAAGTTTTGTTTGGTTATCTTGCCATCCTGAGATAATCGTCTCCATGCTCCAAATCCATTTTAAAGCCATTTTTAAGGCATTTCGCGCATACATGAAATGAACACATTTTTCTCTAAAACTATAACAGATGCAAGCTTGTCCTGTTTGGTGGAGATGATATTTAATAAAATAAGTAGAAATCCACTAAAAGTTTTGTTTGGTTATCTTGCAATCCCGAGATAATCGTCTCCATGCTCCAAATCCATTTTAAAGCCATTTTTAAGGCATTTCGCGCATACATGAAATGAACACATTTTTCTCCAAAACTATAACAGATGCAAGCTTGTCCTGTTTGGTGGAGATGATATTTAATAAAATAAGTAGAAATCCACTAAAAGTTTTGTTTGGTTATCTTGCAATCCCGAGATAATCGTCTCCATGCTCCAAATCCATTTTAAAGCCATTTTTAAGGCATTTCGCGCATACATGAAATGAACACATTTTTCTCCAAAACTATAACAGATGCAAGCTTGTCCTGTTTGGTGGAGATGATATTTAATAAAATAAGTAGAAATCCACTAAAAGTTTTGTTTGGTTATCTTGCAATCCCGAGATAATCGTCTCCATGCTCCAAATCCATTTTAAAGCCATTTTTAAGGCATTTCGCGCATACATGAAATGAACACATTTTTCTCCAAAACTATAACAGATGCAAGCTTGTCCTGTTTGGTGGAGATGATATTTAATAAAATAAGTAGAAATCCACTAAAAGTTTTGTTCGGTTATCTTGCAATCCCGAGATAATCGTCTCCATGCTCCAAATCCATTTTAAAGCCATTTTTAAGGCATTTCGCGCATACATGAAATGAACACATTTTTCTCCAAAACTATAACAGATGCAAGCTTGTCCTGTTTGGTGGAGATGATATTTAATAAAATAAGTAGAAATCCACTAAAAGTTTTATTTGGTTATCTTGCAATCCCGAGATAATCGTCTCCATGCTCCAAATCCATTTTAAAGCCATTTTTAAGGCATTTCGCGCATACATGAAATGAACACATTTTTCTCCAAAACTATAACAGACGCAAGCTTGTCCTGTTTGGTGGAGATGATATTTAATAAAATAAGTAGAAATCCACTAAAAGTTTTGTTTGGTTATCTTGCAATCCCGAGATAATCGTCTCCATGCTCCAAATCCATTTTAAAGCCATTTTTAAGGCATTTCGCGCATACATGAAATGAACACATTTTTCTCCAAAACTATAACAGATGCAAGCTTGTCCTGTTTGGTGGAGATGATATTTAATAAAATAAGTAGAAATCCACTAAAAGTTTTGTTTGGTTATATTGCAATCCCGAGATAATCGTCTCCATGCTCCAAATCCATTTTAAAGCCATTTTTAAGGCATTTCGCGCATACATGAAATGAACACATTTTTCTCCAAAACTATAACAGATGCAAGCTTGTCCTGTTTGGTGGAGATGATATTTAATAAAATAAGTAGAAATCCACTAAAAGTTTTGTTTGGTTATATTGCAATCCCGAGATAATCGTCTTCATGCTCCAAATCCATTTTAAAGCCATTTTTAAGGCATTTCGCGCATACATGAAATGAACACATTTTTCTCCAAAACTATAACAGATGCAAGCTTGTCCTGTTTGGTGGAGATGATATTTAATAAAATAAGTAGAAATCCACTAAAAGTTTTGTTTGGTTATCTTGCAATCCCGAGATAATCGTCTCCATGCTCCAAATCCATTTTAAAGCCATTTTTAAGGCATTTCGCGCATACATGAAATGAACACATTTTTCTCCAAAACTATAACAGATGCAAGCTTGTCCTGTTTGGTGGAGATAATATTTAATAAAATAAGTAGAAATCTACTAAAAGTTTCGTTTGTTTATATTGCCATCCTGAGATAATCGTCTCCATGCTCCAAATCCATTTTAAAGCCATTTCAAAGGCATTTTGCGCATACATGAAATGAACACATTTTTCTCCAAAACTATAACACATGCAAGCTTGTCCTGTTTGGTGGAGATGATATTTAATAAAATAAGTAGAAATCCACTAAAAGTTTTGTTTGGTTATCTTGCAATCCCGAGATAATCGTCTCCATGCTCCAAATCCATTTTAAAGCCATTTTTAAGGCATTTCGCGCATACATGAAATGAACACATTTTTCTCCAAAACTATAACAGATGCAAGCTTGTCCTGTTTGGTGGAGATGATATTTAATAAAATAAGTAGAAATCCACTAAAAGTTTTGTTTGGTTATCTTGCAATCCCGAGATAATCGTCTCCATGCTCCAAATCCATTTTAAAGCCATTTTTAAGGCATTTCGCGCATACATGAAATGAACACATTTTTCTCCAAAACTATAACAGATGCAAGCTTGTCCTGTTTGGTGGAGATAATATTTAATAAAATAAGTAGAAATCTACTAAAAGTTTCGTTTGTTTATATTGCCATCCTGAGATAATCGTCTCCATGCTCCAAATCCATTTTAAAGCCATTTCAAAGGCATTTTGCGCATACATGAAATGAACACATTTTTCTCCAAAACTATAACACATGCAAGCTTGTCCTGTTTGGTGGAGATGATATTTAATAAAATAAGTAGAAATCCACTAAAAGTTTTGTTTGGTTATCTTGCAATCCCGAGATAATCGTCTCCATGCTCCAAATCCATTTTAAAGCCATTTTTAAGGCATTTCGCGCATACATGAAATGAACACATTTTTCTCTAAAACTATAACAGATGCAAGCTTGTCCTGTTTGGTGGAGATGATATTTAATAAAATAAGTAGAAATCCACTAAAAGTTTTGTTTGGTTATCTTGCAATCCCGAGATAATCGTCTCCATGCTCCAAATCCATTTTAAAGCCATTTTTAAGGCATTTCGCGCATACATGAAATGAACACATTTTTCTCCAAAACTATAACAGATGCAAGCTTGTCCTGTTTGGTGGAGATGATATTTAATAAAATAAGTAGAAATCCACTAAAAGTTTTGTTTGGTTATCTTGCAATCCCGAGATAATCGTCTCCATGCTCCAAATCCATTTTAAAGCCATTTTTAAGGCATTTCGCGCATACATGAAATGAACACATTTTTCTCCAAAACTATAACAGATGCAAGCTTGTCCTGTTTGGTGGAGATGATATTTAATAAAATAAGTAGAAATCCACTAAAAGTTTTGTTTGGTTATCTTGCAATCCCGAGATAATCGTCTCCATGCTCCAAATCCATTTTAAAGCCATTTTTAAGGCATTTCGCGCATACATGAAATGAACACATTTTTCTCCAAAACTATAACAGATGCAAGCTTGTCCTGTTTGGTGGAGATGATATTTAATAAAATAAGTAGAAATCCACTAAAAGTTTTGTTCGGTTATCTTGCAATCCCGAGATAATCGTCTCCATGCTCCAAATCCATTTTAAAGCCATTTTTAAGGCATTTCGCGCATACATGAAATGAACACATTTTTCTCCAAAACTATAACAGATGCAAGCTTGTCCTGTTTGGTGGAGATGATATTTAATAAAATAAGTAGAAATCCACTAAAAGTTTTGTTTGGTTATCTTGCAATCCCGAGATAATCGTCTCCATGCTCCAAATCCATTTTAAAGCCATTTTTAAGGCATTTCGCGCATACATGAAATGAACACATTTTTCTCCAAAACTATAACAGATGCAAGCTTGTCCTGTTTGGTGGAGATCATATTTAATAAAATAAGTAGAAATCTACTAAAAGTTTCGTTTGTTTATATTGCCATCCTGAGATAATCGTCTCCATGCTCCAAATCCATTTTAAAGCCATTTCAAAGGCATTTTGCGCATACATGAATTGAACACATTTTTCTCCAAAACTATAACACATGCAAGCTTGTCCTGTTTGGTGGAGATGATATTTAATAAAATAAGTAGAAAACCACTAAAAGTTTTGTTTGGTTATCTTGCAATCCCGAGATAATCGTCTCCATGCTCCAAATCCATTTTAAAGCCATTTTTAAGGCATTTCGCGCATACATGAAATGAACACATTTTTCTCCAAAACTATAACAGATGCAAGCTTGTCCTGTTTGGTGGAGATGATATTTAATAAAATAAGTAGAAATCCACTAAAAGTTTTGTTTGGTTATCTTGCAATCCCGAGATAATCGTCTCCATGCTCCAAATCCACTTTAAAGCCATTTCAAAGGCATTTTGCGCATACATGAAATGAACACATTTTTCTCCAAAACTATAACACATGCAAGCTTGTCCTGTTTGGTGGAGATGATATTTAATAAAATAAGTAGAAATCCACTAAAAGTTTTGTTTGGTTATCTTGCAATCCCGAGATAATCGTCTCCATGCTCCAAATCCATTTTAAAGCCATTTTTAAGGCATTTCGCGCATACATGAAATGAACACATTTTTCTCCAAAACTATAACAGATGCAAGCTTGTCCTGTTTGGTGGAGATGATATTTAATAAAATAAGTAGAAATCCACTAAAAGTTTTGTTTGGTTATCTTGCAATCCCGAGATAATCGTCTCCATGCTCCAAATCCATTTTAAAGCCATTTTTAAGGCATTTCGCGCATACATGAAATGAACACATTTTTCTCCAAAACTATAACAGATGCAAGCTTGTCCTGTTTGGTGGAGATGATATTTAATAAAATAAGTAGAAATCCACTAAAAGTTTTGTTTGGTTATCTTGCAATCCCGAGATAATCGTCTCCATGCTCCAAATCCATTTTAAAGCCATTTTTAAGGCATTTCGCGCATACATGAAATGAACACATTTTTCTCCAAAACTATAACAGATGCAAGCTTGTCCTGTTTGGTGGAGATGATATTTAATAAAATAAGTAGAAATCCACTAAAAGTTTTGTTTGGTTATATTGCAATCCCGAGATAATCGTCTCCATGCTCCAAATCCATTTTAAAGCCATTTTTAAGGCATTTCGCGCATACATGAAATGAACACATTTTTCTCCAAAACTATAACAGATGCAAGCTTGTCCTGTTTGGTGGAGATGATATTTAATAAAATAAGTAGAAATCCACTAAAAGTTTTGTTTGGTTATCTTGCAATCCCGAGATAATCGTCTCCATGCTCCAAATCCATTTTAAAGCCATTTTTAAGGCATTTCGCGCATACATGAAATGAACACATTTTTCTCCAAAACTATAACAGATGCAAGCTTGTCCTGTTTGGTGGAGATGATATTTAATAAAATAAGTAGAAATCCACTAAAAGTTTTGTTTGGTTATCTTGCAATCCCGAGATAATCGTCTCCATGCTCCAAATCCATTTTAAAGCCATTTTTAAGGCATTTCGCGCATACATGAAATGAACACATTTTTCTCCAAAACTATAACAGATGCAAGCTTGTCCTGTTTGGTGGAGATGATATTTAATAAAATAAGTAGAAATCCACTAAAAGTTTTGTTTGGTTATCTTGCAATCCCGAGATAATCGTCTCCATGCTCCAAATCCATTTTAAAGCCATTTTTAAGGCATTTCGCGCATACATGAAATGAACACATTTTTCTCCAAAACTACAACAGATGCAAGCTTGTCCTGTTTGGTGGAGATGATATTTAATAAAATAAGTAGAAATCCACTAAAAGTTTTGTTTGGTTATCTTGCAATCCCGAGATAATCGTCTCCATGCTCCAAATCCATTTTAAAGCCATTTTTAAGGCATTTCGCGCATACATGAAATGAACACATTTTTCTCCAAAACTATAACAGATGCAAGCTTGTCCTGTTTGGTGGAGATGATATTTAATAAAATAAGTAGAAATCCACTAAAAGTTTTGTTTGGTTATCTTGCAATCCCGAGATAATCGTCTCCATGCTCCAAATCCATTTTAAAGCCATTTTTAAGGCATTTCGCGCATACATGAAATGAACACATTTTTCTCCAAAACTATAACAGATGCAAGCTTGTCCTGTTTGGTGGAGATGATATTTAATAAAATAAGTAGAAATCCACTAAAAGTTTTGTTTGGTTATATTGCAATCCCGAGATAATCGTCTCCATGCTCCAAATCCATTTTAAAGCCATTTTTAAGGCATTTCGCGCATACATGAAATGAACACATTTTTCTCCAAAACTATAACAGATGCAAGCTTGTCCTGTTTGGTGGAGATGATATTTAATAAAATAAGTAGAAATCCACTAAAAGTTTTGTTTGGTTATCTTGCAATCCCGAGATAATCGTCTCCATGCTCCAAATCCATTTTAAAGCCATTTTTAAGGCATTTCGCGCATACATGAAATGAACACATTTTTCTCCAAAACTATAACAGATGCAAGCTTGTCCTGTTTGGTGGAGATGATATTTAATAAAATAAGTAGAAATCCACTAAAAGTTTTGTTTGGTTATCTTGCAATCCCGAGATAATCGTCTCCATGCTCCAAATCCATTTTAAAGCCATTTTTAAGGCATTTCGCGCATACATGAAATGAACACATTTTTCTCCAAAACTATAACAGATGCAAGCTTGTCCTGTTTGGTGGAGATGATATTTAATAAAATAAGTAGAAATCCACTAAAAGTTTTGTTTGGTTATCTTGCAATCCCGAGATAATCGTCTCCATGCTCCAAATCCATTTTAAAGCCATTTTTAAGGCATTTCGCGCATACATGAAATGAACACATTATTCTCCAAAACTATAACAGATGCAAGCTTGTCCTGTTTGGTGGAGATGATATTTAATAAAATAAGTAGAAATCCACTAAAAGTTTTGTTTGGTTATATTGCAATCCCGAGATAATCGTCTCCATGCTCCAAATCCATTTTAAAGCCATTTTTAAGGCATTTCGCGCATACATGAAATGAACACATTTTTCTCCAAAACTATAACAGATGCAAGCTTGTCCTGTTTGGTGGAGATGATATTTAATAAAATAAGTAGAAATCCACTAAAAGTTTTGTTTGGTTATCTTGCAATCCCGAGATAATCGTCTCCATGCTCCAAATCCATTTTAAAGCCATTTTTAAGGCATTTCGCGCAT
>NW_027443552.1:0-41571 GCF_048569485.1 Anomaloglossus baeobatrachus | reverse complement strand
TGAACATGGACCTGCATTACTGCTAAGGAAAATCTAAGAAAAATGAGATATTTAGCGTATAGAAATGGCCATTTGTATATCTGCCCAGTTGCCCCTTCACGGCATATCTCGTAACTGGGTACCTAACGCTATTCTGAAGCCTCTCTCTGGGTTAAAAACCTCCTGTGTATGGGCACGTAGGAACCTGCTATATAGAATGAGATTACCTGTGGCAACTGGGGGAGGGGTGCACGGTCAGAAGGTATGACCCTCTTGATATAGACAAAAAAGACTGCCTGCACTCAGCCTCATCGACCTGACGTGTGAACAGTCGCATAACTGAACATGACATAACGTACAAAAAAATACAGTTTGCACTCTGATAATGCTAAAGTATGGAAACCATGAATGTGTGAACATGGACCTGCATTACTGCTAAGGAAAATCTAAGAAAAATGAGATATTTAGCGTATAGAAATGGCCATTTGTATATCTGCCCAGTTGCCCCTTCACGGCATATCTCGTAACTGGGTACCTAACGCTATTCTGAAGCCTCTCTCTGGGTTAAAAACCTCCTGTGTATGGGCACGTAGGAACCTGCTATATAGAATGAGATTACCTGTGGCAACTGGGGGAGGGGTGCACGGTCAGAAGGTATGACCCTCTTGATATAGACAAAAAAGACTGCCTGCACTCAGCCTCATCGACCTGACGTGTGAACAGTCGCATAACTGAACATGACATAACATACAAAAAAATACAGTTTGCACTCTGATAATGCTAAAGTATGGAAACCATGAATGTGTGAACATGGACCTGCATTACTGCTAAGGAAAATCTAAGAAAAATGAGATATTTAGCGTATAGAAATGGCCATTTGTATATCTGCCCAGTTGCCCCTTCACGGCATATCTCGTAACTGGGTACCTAACGCTATTCTGAAGCCTCTCTCTGGGTTAAAAACCTCCTGTGTATGGGCACGTAGGAACCTGCTATATAGAATGAGATTACCTGTGGCAACTGGGGGAGGGGTGCACGGTCAGAAGGTATGACCCTCTTGATATAGACAAAAAAGACTGCCTGCACTCAGCCTCATCGACCTGACGTGTGAACAGTCGCATAACTGAACATGACATAACATACAAAAAAATACAGTTTGCACTCTGATAATGCTAAAGTATGGAAACCATGAATGTGTGAACATGGACCTGCATTACTGCTAAGGAAAATCTAAGAAAAATGAGATATTTAGCGTAAAGAAATGGCCATTTGTATATCTGCCCAGTTGCCCCTTCACGACATA
Source organism: Anomaloglossus baeobatrachus (assembly GCF_048569485.1). Lineage (NCBI taxonomy): Eukaryota > Metazoa > Chordata > Amphibia > Anura > Aromobatidae > Anomaloglossus > Anomaloglossus baeobatrachus. The sequence goes on along the minus strand of NW_027443552.1, from coordinate 40,289 downwards.
TCTCGCAACTGGGTACCTAACGCTATTCTGAAGCCTCTCTCTGGGTTAAAAACCTCCTGTGTATGGGCACGTAGGAACCTGCTATATAGAATGAGATTACCTGTGGCAACTGGGGGAGGGGTGCACAGTCAGAAGGTATGACCCTCTTGATATAGACAAAAAAGACTGCCTGCACTCAGCCTCATCGACCTGACGTGTGAACAGTCGCATAACTGAACATGACATAACGTACAAAAAAATACAGTTTGCACTCTGATAATGCTAAAGTATGGAAACCATGAATATGTGAACATGGACCTGCATTACTGCTAAGGAAAATCTAAGAAAAATGAGATATTTAGCGTATAGAAATGGCCATTTGTATATCTGCCCAGTTGCCCCTTCACGGCATATCTCGTAACTGGGTACCTAACGCTATTCTGAAGCCTCTCTCTGGGTTAAAAACCTCCTGTGTATGGGCACGTAGGAACCTGCTATATAGAATGAGATTACCTGTGGCAACTGGGGGAGGGGTGCACAGTCAGAAGGTATGACCCTCTTGATATAGACAAAAAAGACTGCCTGCACTCAGCCTCATCGACCTGACGTGTGAACAGTCGCATAACTGAACATGACATAACGTACAAAAAAATACAGTTTGCACTCTGATAATGCTAAAGTATGGAAACCATGAATATGTGAACATGGACCTGCATTACTGCTAAGGAAAATCTAAGAAAAATGAGATATTTAGCGTATAGAAATGGCCATTTGTATATCTGCCCAGTTGCCCCTTCACGGCATATCTCGTAACTGGGTACCTAACGCTATTCTGAAGCCTCTCTCTGGGTTAAAAACCTCCTGTGTATGGGCACGTAGGAACCTGCTATATAGAATGAGATTACCTGTGGCAACTGGGGGAGGGGTGCACGGTCAGAAGGTATGACCCTCTTGATATAGACAAAAAAGACTGCCTGCACTCAGCCTCATCGACCTGACGTGTGAACAGTCGCATAACTGAACATGACATAACGTACAAAAAAATACAGTTTGCACTCTGATAATGCTAAAGTATGGAAACCATGAATGTGTGAACATGGACCTGCATTACTGCTAAGGAAAATCTAAGAAAAATGAGATATTTAGCGTATAGAAATGGCCATTTGTATATCTGCCCAGTTGCCCCTTCACGGCATATCTCGTAACTGGGTACCTAACGCTATTCTGAAGCCTCTCTCTGGGTTAAAAACCTCCTGTGTATGGGCACGTAGGAACCTGCTATATAGAATGAGATTACCTGTGGCAACTGGGGGAGGGGTGCACGGTCAGAAGGTATGACCCTCTTGATATAGACAAAAAAGACTGCCTGCACTCAGCCTCATCGACCTGACGTGTGAACAGTCGCATAACTGAACATGACATAACATACAAAAAAATACAGTTTGCACTCTGATAATGCTAAAGTATGGAAACCATGAATGTGTGAACATGGACCTGCATTACTGCTAAGGAAAATCTAAGAAAAATGAGATATTTAGCGTATAGAAATGGCCATTTGTATATCTGCCCAGTTGCCCCTTCACGGCATATCTCGTAACTGGGTACCTAACGCTATTCTGAAGCCTCTCTCTGGGTTAAAAACCTCCTGTGTATGGGCACGTAGGAACCTGCTATATAGAATGAGATTACCTGTGGCAACTGGGGGAGGGGTGCACGGTCAGAAGGTATGACCCTCTTGATATAGACAAAAAAGACTGCCTGCACTCAGCCTCATCGACCTGACGTGTGAACAGTCGCATAACTGAACATGACATAACATACAAAAAAATACAGTTTGCACTCTGATAATGCTAAAGTATGGAAACCATGAATGTGTGAACATGGACCTGCATTACTGCTAAGGAAAATCTAAGAAAAATGAGATATTTAGCGTAAAGAAATGGCCATTTGTATATCTGCCCAGTTGCCCCTTCACGACATATCTCGCAACTGGGTACCTAACGCTATTCTGAAGCCTCTCTCTGGGTTAAAAACCTCCTGTGTATGGGCACGTAGGAACCTGCTATATAGAATGAGATTACCTGTGGCAACTGGGGGAGGGGTGCACAGTCAGAAGGTATGACCCTCTTGATATAGACAAAAAAGACTGCCTGCACTCAGCCTCATCGACCTGACGTGTGAACAGTCGCATAACTGAACATGACATAACGTACAAAAAAATACAGTTTGCACTCTGATAATGCTAAAGTATGGAAACCATGAATATGTGAACATGGACCTGCATTACTGCTAAGGAAAATCTAAGAAAAATGAGATATTTAGCGTATAGAAATGGCCATTTGTATATCTGCCCAGTTGCCCCTTCACGGCATATCTCGTAACTGGGTACCTAACGCTATTCTGAAGCCTCTCTCTGGGTTAAAAACCTCCTGTGTATGGGCACATAGGAACCTGCTATATAGAATGAGATTACCTGTGGCAACTGGGGGAGGGGTGCACGGTCAGAAGGTATGACCCTCTTGATATAGACAAAAAAGACTGCCTGCACTCAGCCTCATCGACCTGACGTGTGAACAGTCGCATAACTGAACATGACATAACGTACAAAAAAATACAGTTTGCACTCTGATAATGCTAAAGTATGGAAACCATGAATGTGTGAACATGGACCTGCATTACTGCTAAGGAAAATCTAAGAAAAATGAGATATTTAGCGTATAGAAATGGCCATTTGTATATCTGCCCAGTTGCCCCTTCACGGCATATCTCGTAACTGGGTACCTAACGCTATTCTGAAGCCTCTCTCTGGGTTAAAAACCTCCTGTGTATGGGCACGTAGGAACCTGCTATATAGAATGAGATTACCTGTGGCAACTGGGGGAGGGGTGCACGGTCAGAAGGTATGACCCTCTTGATATAGACAAAAAAGACTGCCTGCACTCAGCCTCATCGACCTGACGTGTGAACAGTCGCATAACTGAACATGACATACCATAACATACAAAAAAATACAGTTTGCACTCTGATAATGCTAAAGGATGGAAACCATGAATGTGTGAACATGGACCTGCATTACTGCTAAGGAAAATCTAAGAAAAATGAGATATTTAGCGTAAAGAAATGGCCATTTGTATATCTGCCCAGTTGCCCCTTCACGACATATCTCGTAACTGGGTACCTAACGCTATTCTGAAGCCTCTCTCTGGGTTAAAAACCTCCTGTGTATGGGCACGTAGGAACCTGCTATATAGAATGAGATTACCTGTGGCAACTGGGGGAGGGGTGCACGGTCAGAAGGTATGACCCTCTTGATATAGACAAAAAAGACTGCCTGCACTCAGCCTCATCGACCTGACGTGTGAACAGTCGCATAACTGAACATGACATAACATACAAAAAAATACAGTTTGCACTCTGATAATGCTAAAGTATGGAAACCATGAATGTGTGAACATGGACCTGCATTACTGCTAAGGAAAATCTAAGAAAAATGAGATATTTAGCGTATAGAAATGGCCATTTGTATATCTGCCCAGTTGCCCCTTCACGGCATATCTCGTAACTGGGTACCTAACGCTATTCTGAAGCCTCTCTCTGGGTTAAAAACCTCCTGTGTATGGGCACGTAGGAACCTGCTATATAGAATGAGATTACCTGTGGCAACTGGGGGAGGGGTGCACGGTCAGAAGGTATGACCCTCTTGATATAGACAAAAAAGACTGCCTGCACTCAGCCTCATCGACCTGACGTGTGAACAGTCGCATAACTGAACATGACATAACATACAAAAAAATACAGTTTGCACTCTGATAATGCTAAAGTATGGAAACCATGAATGTGTGAACATGGACCTGCATTACTGCTAAGGAAAATCTAAGAAAAATGAGATATTTAGCGTATAGAAATGGCCATTTGTATATCTGCCCAGTTGCCCCTTCACGGCATATCTCGTAACTGGGTACCTAACGCTATTCTGAAGCCTCTCTCTGGGTTAAAAACCTCCTGTGTATGGGCACGTAGGAACCTGCTATATAGAATGAGATTACCTGTGGCAACTGGGGGAGGGGTGCACGGTCAGAAGGTATGACCCTCTTGATATAGACAAAAAAGACTGCCTGCACTCAGCCTCATCGACCTGACGTGTGAACAGTCGCATAACTGAACATGACATAACATACAAAAAAATACAGTTTGCACTCTGATAATGCTAAAGTATGGAAACCATGAATGTGTGAACATGGACCTGCATTACTGCTAAGGAAAATCTAAGAAAAATGAGATATTTAGCGTATAGAAATGGCCATTTGTATATCTGCCCAGTTGCCCCTTCACGGCATATCTCGTAACTGGGTACCTAACGCTATTCTGAAGCCTCTCTCTGGGTTAAAAACCTCCTGTGTATGGGCACGTAGGAACCTGCTATATAGAATGAGATTACCTGTGGCAACTGGGGGAGGGGTGCACGGTCAGAAGGTATGACCCTCTTGATATAGACAAAAAAGACTGCCTGCACTCAGCCTCATCGACCTGACGTGTGAACAGTCGCATAACTGAACATGACATAACATACAAAAAAATACAGTTTGCACTCTGATAATGCTAAAGTATGGAAACCATGAATGTGTGAACATGGACCTGCATTACTGCTAAGGAAAATCTAAGAAAAATGAGATATTTAGCGTAAAGAAATGGCCATTTGTATATCTGCCCAGTTGCCCCTTCACGACATATCTCGCAACTGGGTACCTAACGCTATTCTGAAGCCTCTCTCTGGGTTAAAAACCTCCTGTGTATGGGCACGTAGGAACCTGCTATATAGAATGAGATTACCTGTGGCAACTGGGGGAGGGGTGCACAGTCAGAAGGTATGACCCTCTTGATATAGACAAAAAAGACTGCCTGCACTCAGCCTCATCGACCTGACGTGTGAACAGTCGCATAACTGAACATGACATAACGTACAAAAAAATACAGTTTGCACTCTGATAATGCTAAAGTATGGAAACCATGAATATGTGAACATGGACCTGCATTACTGCTAAGGAAAATCTAAGAAAAATGAGATATTTAGCGTATAGAAATGGCCATTTGTATATCTGCCCAGTTGCCCCTTCACGGCATATCTCGTAACTGGGTACCTAACGCTATTCTGAAGCCTCTCTCTGGGTTAAAAACCTCCTGTGTATGGGCACGTAGGAACCTGCTATATAGAATGAGATTACCTGTGGCAACTGGGGGAGGGGTGCACAGTCAGAAGGTATGACCCTCTTGATATAGACAAAAAAGACTGCCTGCACTCAGCCTCATCGACCTGACGTGTGAACAGTCGCATAACTGAACATGACATAACGTACAAAAAAATACAGTTTGCACTCTGATAATGCTAAAGTATGGAAACCATGAATATGTGAACATGGACCTGCATTACTGCTAAGGAAAATCTAAGAAAAATGAGATATTTAGCGTATAGAAATGGCCATTTGTATATCTGCCCAGTTGCCCCTTCACGGCATATCTCGTAACTGGGTACCTAACGCTATTCTGAAGCCTCTCTCTGGGTTAAAAACCTCCTGTGTATGGGCACGTAGGAACCTGCTATATAGAATGAGATTACCTGTGGCAACTGGGGGAGGGGTGCACGGTCAGAAGGTATGACCCTCTTGATATAGACAAAAAAGACTGCCTGCACTCAGCCTCATCGACCTGACGTGTGAACAGTCGCATAACTGAACATGACATAACGTACAAAAAAATACAGTTTGCACTCTGATAATGCTAAAGTATGGAAACCATGAATGTGTGAACATGGACCTGCATTACTGCTAAGGAAAATCTAAGAAAAATGAGATATTTAGCGTATAGAAATGGCCATTTGTATATCTGCCCAGTTGCCCCTTCACGGCATATCTCGTAACTGGGTACCTAACGCTATTCTGAAGCCTCTCTCTGGGTTAAAAACCTCCTGTGTATGGGCACGTAGGAACCTGCTATATAGAATGAGATTACCTGTGGCAACTGGGGGAGGGGTGCACGGTCAGAAGGTATGACCCTCTTGATATAGACAAAAAAGACTGCCTGCACTCAGCCTCATCGACCTGACGTGTGAACAGTCGCATAACTGAACATGACATAACATACAAAAAAATACAGTTTGCACTCTGATAATGCTAAAGTATGGAAACCATGAATGTGTGAACATGGACCTGCATTACTGCTAAGGAAAATCTAAGAAAAATGAGATATTTAGCGTATAGAAATGGCCATTTGTATATCTGCCCAGTTGCCCCTTCACGGCATATCTCGTAACTGGGTACCTAACGCTATTCTGAAGCCTCTCTCTGGGTTAAAAACCTCCTGTGTATGGGCACGTAGGAACCTGCTATATAGAATGAGATTACCTGTGGCAACTGGGGGAGGGGTGCACGGTCAGAAGGTATGACCCTCTTGATATAGACAAAAAAGACTGCCTGCACTCAGCCTCATCGACCTGACGTGTGAACAGTCGCATAACTGAACATGACATAACATACAAAAAAATACAGTTTGCACTCTGATAATGCTAAAGTATGGAAACCATGAATGTGTGAACATGGACCTGCATTACTGCTAAGGAAAATCTAAGAAAAATGAGATATTTAGCGTAAAGAAATGGCCATTTGTATATCTGCCCAGTTGCCCCTTCACGACATATCTCGCAACTGGGTACCTAACGCTATTCTGAAGCCTCTCTCTGGGTTAAAAACCTCCTGTGTATGGGCACGTAGGAACCTGCTATATAGAATGAGATTACCTGTGGCAACTGGGGGAGGGGTGCACAGTCAGAAGGTATGACCCTCTTGATATAGACAAAAAAGACTGCCTGCACTCAGCCTCATCGACCTGACGTGTGAACAGTCGCATAACTGAACATGACATAACGTACAAAAAAATACAGTTTGCACTCTGATAATGCTAAAGTATGGAAACCATGAATATGTGAACATGGACCTGCATTACTGCTAAGGAAAATCTAAGAAAAATGAGATATTTAGCGTATAGAAATGGCCATTTGTATATCTGCCCAGTTGCCCCTTCACGGCATATCTCGTAACTGGGTACCTAACGCTATTCTGAAGCCTCTCTCTGGGTTAAAAACCTCCTGTGTATGGGCACATAGGAACCTGCTATATAGAATGAGATTACCTGTGGCAACTGGGGGAGGGGTGCACGGTCAGAAGGTATGACCCTCTTGATATAGACAAAAAAGACTGCCTGCACTCAGCCTCATCGACCTGACGTGTGAACAGTCGCATAACTGAACATGACATAACGTACAAAAAAATACAGTTTGCACTCTGATAATGCTAAAGTATGGAAACCATGAATGTGTGAACATGGACCTGCATTACTGCTAAGGAAAATCTAAGAAAAATGAGATATTTAGCGTATAGAAATGGCCATTTGTATATCTGCCCAGTTGCCCCTTCACGGCATATCTCGTAACTGGGTACCTAACGCTATTCTGAAGCCTCTCTCTGGGTTAAAAACCTCCTGTGTATGGGCACGTAGGAACCTGCTATATAGAATGAGATTACCTGTGGCAACTGGGGGAGGGGTGCACGGTCAGAAGGTATGACCCTCTTGATATAGACAAAAAAGACTGCCTGCACTCAGCCTCATCGACCTGACGTGTGAACAGTCGCATAACTGAACATGACATACCATAACATACAAAAAAATACAGTTTGCACTCTGATAATGCTAAAGGATGGAAACCATGAATGTGTGAACATGGACCTGCATTACTGCTAAGGAAAATCTAAGAAAAATGAGATATTTAGCGTAAAGAAATGGCCATTTGTATATCTGCCCAGTTGCCCCTTCACGACATATCTCGTAACTGGGTACCTAACGCTATTCTGAAGCCTCTCTCTGGGTTAAAAACCTCCTGTGTATGGGCACGTAGGAACCTGCTATATAGAATGAGATTACCTGTGGCAACTGGGGGAGGGGTGCACGGTCAGAAGGTATGACCCTCTTGATATAGACAAAAAAGACTGCCTGCACTCAGCCTCATCGACCTGACGTGTGAACAGTCGCATAACTGAACATGACATAACATACAAAAAAATACAGTTTGCACTCTGATAATGCTAAAGTATGGAAACCATGAATGTGTGAACATGGACCTGCATTACTGCTAAGGAAAATCTAAGAAAAATGAGATATTTAGCGTAAAGAAATGGCCATTTGTATATCTGCCCAGTTGCCCCTTCACGACATATCTCGCAACTGGGTACCTAACGCTATTCTGAAGCCTCTCTCTGGGTTAAAAACCTCCTGTGTATGGGCACGTAGGAACCTGCTATATAGAATGAGATTACCTGTGGCAACTGGGGGAGGGGTGCACAGTCAGAAGGTATGACCCTCTTGATATAGACAAAAAAGACTGCCTGCACTCAGCCTCATCGACCTGACGTGTGAACAGTCGCATAACTGAACATGACATAACGTACAAAAAAATACAGTTTGCACTCTGATAATGCTAAAGTATGGAAACCATGAATATGTGAACATGGACCTGCATTACTGCTAAGGAAAATCTAAGAAAAATGAGATATTTAGCGTATAGAAATGGCCATTTGTATATCTGCCCAGTTGCCCCTTCACGGCATATCTCGTAACTGGGTACCTAACGCTATTCTGAAGCCTCTCTCTGGGTTAAAAACCTCCTGTGTATGGGCACGTAGGAACCTGCTATATAGAATGAGATTACCTGTGGCAACTGGGGGAGGGGTGCACGGTCAGAAGGTATGACCCTCTTGATATAGACAAAAAAGACTGCCTGCACTCAGCCTCATCGACCTGACGTGTGAACAGTCGCATAACTGAACATGACATAACATACAAAAAAATACAGTTTGCACTCTGATAATGCTAAAGTATGGAAACCATGAATGTGTGAACATGGACCTGCATTACTGCTAAGGAAAATCTAAGAAAAATGAGATATTTAGCGTATAGAAATGGCCATTTGTATATCTGCCCAGTTGCCCCTTCACGGCATATCTCGTAACTGGGTACCTAACGCTATTCTGAAGCCTCTCTCTGGGTTAAAAACCTCCTGTGTATGGGCACGTAGGAACCTGCTATATAGAATGAGATTACCTGTGGCAACTGGGGGAGGGGTGCACGGTCAGAAGGTATGACCCTCTTGATATAGACAAAAAAGACTGCCTGCACTCAGCCTCATCGACCTGACGTGTGAACAGTCGCATAACTGAACATGACATAACGTACAAAAAAATACAGTTTGCACTCTGATAATGCTAAAGTATGGAAACCATGAATATGTGAACATGGACCTGCATTACTGCTAAGGAAAATCTAAGAAAAATGAGATATTTAGCGTATAGAAATGGCCATTTGTATATCTGCCCAGTTGCCCCTTCACGGCATATCTCGTAACTGGGTACCTAACGCTATTCTGAAGCCTCTCTCTGGGTTAAAAACCTCCTGTGTATGGGCACGTAGGAACCTGCTATATAGAATGAGATTACCTGTGGCAACTGGGGGAGGGGTGCACGGTCAGAAGGTATGACCCTCTTGATATAGACAAAAAAGACTGCCTGCACTCAGCCTCATCGACCTGACGTGTGAACAGTCGCATAACTGAACATGACATAACGTACAAAAAAATACAGTTTGCACTCTGATAATGCTAAAGTATGGAAACCATGAATGTGTGAACATGGACCTGCATTACTGCTAAGGAAAATCTAAGAAAAATGAGATATTTAGCGTATAGAAATGGCCATTTGTATATCTGCCCAGTTGCCCCTTCACGGCATATCTCGTAACTGGGTACCTAACGCTATTCTGAAGCCTCTCTCTGGGTTAAAAACCTCCTGTGTATGGGCACGTAGGAACCTGCTATATAGAATGAGATTACCTGTGGCAACTGGGGGAGGGGTGCACGGTCAGAAGGTATGACCCTCTTGATATAGACAAAAAAGACTGCCTGCACTCAGCCTCATCGACCTGACGTGTGAACAGTCGCATAACTGAACATGACATAACATACAAAAAAATACAGTTTGCACTCTGATAATGCTAAAGTATGGAAACCATGAATGTGTGAACATGGACCTGCATTACTGCTAAGGAAAATCTAAGAAAAATGAGATATTTAGCGTATAGAAATGGCCATTTGTATATCTGCCCAGTTGCCCCTTCACGGCATATCTCGTAACTGGGTACCTAACGCTATTCTGAAGCCTCTCTCTGGGTTAAAAACCTCCTGTGTATGGGCACGTAGGAACCTGCTATATAGAATGAGATTACCTGTGGCAACTGGGGGAGGGGTGCACGGTCAGAAGGTATGACCCTCTTGATATAGACAAAAAAGACTGCCTGCACTCAGCCTCATCGACCTGACGTGTGAACAGTCGCATAACTGAACATGACACAACATACAAAAAAATACAGTTTGCACTCTGATAATGCTAAAGTATGGAAACCATGAATGTGTGAACATGGACCTGCATTACTGCTAAGGAAAATCTAAGAAAAATGAGATATTTAGCGTATAGAAATGGCCATTTGTATATCTGCCCAGTTGCCCCTTCACGGCATATCTCGTAACTGGGTACCTAACGCTATTCTGAAGCCTCTCTCTGGGTTAAAAACCTCCTGTGTATGGGCACGTAGGAACCTGCTATATAGAATGAGATTACCTGTGGCAACTGGGGGAGGGGTGCACGGTCAGAAGGTATGACCCTCTTGATATAGACAAAAAAGACTGCCTGCACTCAGCCTCATCGACCTGACGTGTGAACAGTCGCATAACTGAACATGACATAACATACAAAAAAATACAGTTTGCACTCTGATAATGCTAAAGTATGGAAACCATGAATGTGTGAACATGGACCTGCATTACTGCTAAGGAAAATCTAAGAAAAATGAGATATTTAGCGTATAGAAATGGCCATTTGTATATCTGCCCAGTTGCCCCTTCACGGCATATCTCGTAACTGGGTACCTAACGCTATTCTGAAGCCTCTCTCTGGGTTAAAAACCTCCTGTGTATGGGCACGTAGGAACCTGCTATATAGAATGAGATTACCTGTGGCAACTGGGGGAGGGGTGCACGGTCAGAAGGTATGACCCTCTTGATATAGACAAAAAAGACTGCCTGCACTCAGCCTCATCGACCTGACGTGTGAACAGTCGCATAACTGAACATGACATAACATACAAAAAAATACAGTTTGCACTCTGATAATGCTAAAGTATGGAAACCATGAATATATGAACATGGACCTGCATTACTGCTAAGGAAAATCTAAGAAAAATGAGATATTTAGCGTATAGAAATGGCCATTTGTATATCTGCCCAGTTGCCCCTTCACGGCATATCTCGTAACTGGGTACCTAACGTTATTCTGAAGCCTCTCTCTGGGTTAAAAACCTCCTGGGTATGGGCACATAGGAACCTGCTATATAGAATGAGATTACCTGTGGCAACTGGGGGAGGGGTGCACGGTCAGAAGGTATGACCCTCTTGATAGAGACAAAAAAGACTGCCTGCACTCAGCCTCATCGACCTGACGTGTGAACAGTCGCATAACTGAACATGACATAACGTACAAAAAAATACAGTTTGCACTCTGATAATGCTAAAGTATGGAAACCATGAATGTGTGAACATGGACCTGCATTACTGCTAAGGAAAATCTAAGAAAAATGAGATATTTAGCGTATAGAAATGGCCATTTGTATATCTGCCCAGTTGCCCCTTCACGGCATATCTCGTAACTGGGTACCTAACGCTATTCTGAAGCCTCTCTCTGGGTTAAAAACCTCCTGTGTATGGGCACGTAGGAACCTGCTATATAGAATGAGATTACCTGTGGCAACTGGGGGAGGGGTGCACGGTCAGAAGGTATGACCCTCTTGATATAGACAAAAAAGACTGCCTGCACTCAGCCTCATCGACCTGACGTGTGAACAGTCGCATAACTGAACATGACATACCATAACATACAAAAAAATACAGTTTGCACTCTGATAATGCTAAAGTATGGAAACCATGAATGTGTGAACATGGACCTGCATTACTGCTAAGGAAAATCTAAGAAAAATGAGATATTTAGCGTATAGAAATGGCCATTTGTATATCTGCCCAGTTGCCCCTTCACGACATATCTCGTAACTGGGTACCTAACGCAATTCTGAAGCCTCTCTCTGGGTTAAAAACCTCCTGTGTATGGGCATGTAGGAACCTGCTATATAGAATAAGATTACCTGTGGCAACTGGGGGAGGGGTGCACGGTCAGAAGGTTTGACCCTCTTGATATAGACAAAAAAGACTGCCTGCACTCAGCCTCATCGACCTGACGTGTGAACAGTCGCATAACTGAACATGACATAACATACAAAAAAATACAGTTTGCACTCTGATAATGCTAAAGGATGGAAACCATGAATGTGTGAACATGGACCTGCATTACTGCTAAGGAAAATCTAAGAAAAATGAGATATTTAGCGTATAGAAATGGCCATTTGTATATCTGCCCAGTTGCCCCTTCACGGCATATCTCGTAACTGGGTACCTAACGCTATTCTGAAGCCTCTCTCTGGGTTAAAAACCTCCTGTGTATGGGCACGTAGGAACCTGCTATATAGAATGAGATTACCTGTGGCAACTGGGGGAGGGGTGCACGGTCAGAAGGTATGACCCTCTTGATATAGACAAAAAAGACTGCCTGCACTCAGCCTCATTGACCTGACGTGTGAACAGTCGCATAACTGAACATGACATAACGTACAAAAAAATACAGTTTGCACTCTGATAATGCTAAAGTATGGAAACCATGAATGTGTGAACATGGATCTGCATTACTGCTAAGGAAAATCTAAGAAAAATGAGATATTTAGCGTAAAGAAATGGCCATTTGTATATCTGCCCAGTTGCCCCTTCACGACATATCTCGTAACTGGGTACCTAACGCTATTCTGAAGCCTCTCTCTGGGTTAAAAACCTCCTGTGTATGGGCACGTAGGAACCTGCTATATAGAATGAGATTACCTGTGGCAACTGGGGGAGGGGTGCACGGTCAGAAGGTATGACCCTCTTGATATAGACAAAAAAGACTGCCTGCACTCAGCCTCATCGACCTGACGTGTGAACAGTCGCATAACTGAACATGACATAATGTACAAAAAAATACAGTTTGCACTGTGATAATGCTAAAGTATGGAAACCATGAATGTGTGAACATGGACCTGCATTACTGCTAAGGAAAATCTAAGAAAAATGAGATATTTAGCGTATAGAAATGGCCATTTGTATATCTGCCCAGTTGCCCCTTCACGACATATCTCGTAACTGGGTACCTAACGCAATTCTGAAGCCTCTCTCTGGGTTAAAAACCTCCTGTGTATGGGCATGTAGGAACCTGCTATATAGAATAAGATTACCTGTGGCAACTGGGGGAGGGGTGCACGGTCAGAAGGTATGACCCTCTTGATATAGACAAAAAAGACTGCCTGCACTCAGCCTCATCGACCTGACGTGTGAACAGTCGCATAACTGAACATGACATACCATAACATACAAAAAAATACAGTTTGCACTCTGATAATGCTAAAGGATGGAAACCATGAATGTGTGAACATGGACCTGCATTACTGCTAAGGAAAATCTAAGAAAAATGAGATATTTAGCGTAAAGAAATGGCCATTTGTATATCTGCCCAGTTGCCCCTTCACGACATATCTCGTAACTGGGTACCTAACGCTATTCTGAAGCCTCTCTCTGGGTTAAAAACCTCCTGTGTATGGGCACGTAGGAACCTGCTATATAGAATGAGATTACCTGTGGCAACTGGGGGAGGGGTGCACGGTCAGAAGGTATGACCCTCTTGATATAGACAAAAAAGACTGCCTGCACTCAGCCTCATCGACCTGACGTGTGAACAGTCGCATAACTGAACATGACATAACATACAAAAAAATACAGTTTGCACTCTGATAATGCTAAAGTATGGAAACCATGAATGTGTGAACATGGACCTGCATTACTGCTAAGGAAAATCTAAGAAAAATGAGATATTTAGCGTAAAGAAATGGCCATTTGTATATCTGCCCAGTTGCCCCTTCACGACATATCTCGCAACTGGGTACCTAACGCTATTCTGAAGCCTCTCTCTGGGTTAAAAACCTCCTGTGTATGGGCACGTAGGAACCTGCTATATAGAATGAGATTACCTGTGGCAACTGGGGGAGGGGTGCACAGTCAGAAGGTATGACCCTCTTGATATAGACAAAAAAGACTGCCTGCACTCAGCCTCATCGACCTGACGTGTGAACAGTCGCATAACTGAACATGACATAACGTACAAAAAAATACAGTTTGCACTCTGATAATGCTAAAGTATGGAAACCATGAATATGTGAACATGGACCTGCATTACTGCTAAGGAAAATCTAAGAAAAATGAGATATTTAGCGTATAGAAATGGCCATTTGTATATCTGCCCAGTTGCCCCTTCACGGCATATCTCGTAACTGGGTACCTAACGCTATTCTGAAGCCTCTCTCTGGGTTAAAAACCTCCTGTGTATGGGCACATAGGAACCTGCTATATAGAATGAGATTACCTGTGGCAACTGGGGGAGGGGTGCACGGTCAGAAGGTATGACCCTCTTGATATAGACAAAAAAGACTGCCTGCACTCAGCCTCATCGACCTGACGTGTGAACAGTCGCATAACTGAACATGACATAACGTACAAAAAAATACAGTTTGCACTCTGATAATGCTAAAGTATGGAAACCATGAATGTGTGAACATGGACCTGCATTACTGCTAAGGAAAATCTAAGAAAAATGAGATATTTAGCGTATAGAAATGGCCATTTGTATATCTGCCCAGTTGCCCCTTCACGGCATATCTCGTAACTGGGTACCTAACGCTATTCTGAAGCCTCTCTCTGGGTTAAAAACCTCCTGTGTATGGGCACGTAGGAACCTGCTATATAGAATGAGATTACCTGTGGCAACTGGGGGAGGGGTGCACGGTCAGAAGGTATGACCCTCTTGATATA
Organism: Anomaloglossus baeobatrachus; assembly: GCF_048569485.1. Taxonomy (NCBI): domain Eukaryota; kingdom Metazoa; phylum Chordata; class Amphibia; order Anura; family Aromobatidae; genus Anomaloglossus; species Anomaloglossus baeobatrachus. The sequence continues at coordinate 25,219 of NW_027443552.1, read as the reverse complement.
GACAAAAAAGACTGCCTGCACTCAGCCTCATCGACCTGACGTGTGAACAGTCGCATAACTGAACATGACATAATGTACAAAAAAATACAGTTTGCACTGTGATAATGCTAAAGTATGGAAACCATGAATGTGTGAACATGGACCTGCATTACTGCTAAGGAAAATCTAAGAAAAATGAGATATTTAGCGTATAGAAATGGCCATTTGTATATCTGCCCAGTTGCCCCTTCACGACATATCTCGTAACTGGGTACCTAACGCAATTCTGAAGCCTCTCTCTGGGTTAAAAACCTCCTGTGTATGGGCATGTAGGAACCTGCTATATAGAATAAGATTACCTGTGGCAACTGGGGGAGGGGTGCACGGTCAGAAGGTATGACCCTCTTGATATAGACAAAAAAGACTGCCTGCACTCAGCCTCATCGACCTGACGTGTGAACAGTCGCATAACTGAACATGACATACCATAACATACAAAAAAATACAGTTTGCACTCTGATAATGCTAAAGGATGGAAACCATGAATGTGTGAACATGGACCTGCATTACTGCTAAGGAAAATCTAAGAAAAATGAGATATTTAGCGTAAAGAAATGGCCATTTGTATATCTGCCCAGTTGCCCCTTCACGACATATCTCGTAACTGGGTACCTAACGCTATTCTGAAGCCTCTCTCTGGGTTAAAAACCTCCTGTGTATGGGCACGTAGGAACCTGCTATATAGAATGAGATTACCTGTGGCAACTGGGGGAGGGGTGCACGGTCAGAAGGTATGACCCTCTTGATATAGACAAAAAAGACTGCCTGCACTCAGCCTCATCGACCTGACGTGTGAACAGTCGCATAACTGAACATGACATAACATACAAAAAAATACAGTTTGCACTCTGATAATGCTAAAGTATGGAAACCATGAATGTGTGAACATGGACCTGCATTACTGCTAAGGAAAATCTAAGAAAAATGAGATATTTAGCGTAAAGAAATGGCCATTTGTATATCTGCCCAGTTGCCCCTTCACGACATATCTCGCAACTGGGTACCTAACGCTATTCTGAAGCCTCTCTCTGGGTTAAAAACCTCCTGTGTATGGGCACGTAGGAACCTGCTATATAGAATGAGATTACCTGTGGCAACTGGGGGAGGGGTGCACGGTCAGAAGGTATGACCCTCTTGATATAGACAAAAAAGACTGCCTGCACTCAGCCTCATCGACCTGACGTGTGAACAGTCGCATAACTGAACATGACATAACATACAAAAAAATACAGTTTGCACTCTGATAATGCTAAAGTATGGAAACCATGAATGTGTGAACATGGACCTGCATTACTGCTAAGGAAAATCTAAGAAAAATGAGATATTTAGCGTATAGAAATGGCCATTTGTATATCTGCCCAGTTGCCCCTTCACGGCATATCTCGTAACTGGGTACCTAACGCTATTCTGAAGCCTCTCTCTGGGTTAAAAACCTCCTGTGTATGGGCACGTAGGAACCTGCTATATAGAATGAGATTACCTGTGGCAACTGGGGGAGGGGTGCACGGTCAGAAGGTATGACCCTCTTGATATAGACAAAAAAGACTGCCTGCACTCAGCCTCATCGACCTGACGTGTGAACAGTCGCATAACTGAACATGACATAACGTACAAAAAAATACAGTTTGCACTCTGATAATGCTAAAGTATGGAAACCATGAATATGTGAACATGGACCTGCATTACTGCTAAGGAAAATCTAAGAAAAATGAGATATTTAGCGTATAGAAATGGCCATTTGTATATCTGCCCAGTTGCCCCTTCACGGCATATCTCGTAACTGGGTACCTAACGCTATTCTGAAGCCTCTCTCTGGGTTAAAAACCTCCTGTGTATGGGCACGTAGGAACCTGCTATATAGAATGAGATTACCTGTGGCAACTGGGGGAGGGGTGCACGGTCAGAAGGTATGACCCTCTTGATATAGACAAAAAAGACTGCCTGCACTCAGCCTCATCGACCTGACGTGTGAACAGTCGCATAACTGAACATGACATAACGTACAAAAAAATACAGTTTGCACTCTGATAATGCTAAAGTATGGAAACCATGAATGTGTGAACATGGACCTGCATTACTGCTAAGGAAAATCTAAGAAAAATGAGATATTTAGCGTATAGAAATGGCCATTTGTATATCTGCCCAGTTGCCCCTTCACGGCATATCTCGTAACTGGGTACCTAACGCTATTCTGAAGCCTCTCTCTGGGTTAAAAACCTCCTGTGTATGGGCACGTAGGAACCTGCTATATAGAATGAGATTACCTGTGGCAACTGGGGGAGGGGTGCACGGTCAGAAGGTATGACCCTCTTGATATAGACAAAAAAGACTGCCTGCACTCAGCCTCATCGACCTGACGTGTGAACAGTCGCATAACTGAACATGACATAACATACAAAAAAATACAGTTTGCACTCTGATAATGCTAAAGTATGGAAACCATGAATGTGTGAACATGGACCTGCATTACTGCTAAGGAAAATCTAAGAAAAATGAGATATTTAGCGTATAGAAATGGCCATTTGTATATCTGCCCAGTTGCCCCTTCACGGCATATCTCGTAACTGGGTACCTAACGCTATTCTGAAGCCTCTCTCTGGGTTAAAAACCTCCTGTGTATGGGCACGTAGGAACCTGCTATATAGAATGAGATTACCTGTGGCAACTGGGGGAGGGGTGCACGGTCAGAAGGTATGACCCTCTTGATATAGACAAAAAAGACTGCCTGCACTCAGCCTCATCGACCTGACGTGTGAACAGTCGCATAACTGAACATGACACAACATACAAAAAAATACAGTTTGCACTCTGATAATGCTAAAGTATGGAAACCATGAATGTGTGAACATGGACCTGCATTACTGCTAAGGAAAATCTAAGAAAAATGAGATATTTAGCGTATAGAAATGGCCATTTGTATATCTGCCCAGTTGCCCCTTCACGGCATATCTCGTAACTGGGTACCTAACGCTATTCTGAAGCCTCTCTCTGGGTTAAAAACCTCCTGTGTATGGGCACGTAGGAACCTGCTATATAGAATGAGATTACCTGTGGCAACTGGGGGAGGGGTGCACGGTCAGAAGGTATGACCCTCTTGATATAGACAAAAAAGACTGCCTGCACTCAGCCTCATCGACCTGACGTGTGAACAGTCGCATAACTGAACATGACATAACATACAAAAAAATACAGTTTGCACTCTGAAAATGCTAAAGTATGGAAACCATGAATGTGTGAACATGGACCTGCATTACTGCTAAGGAAAATCTAAGAAAAATGAGATATTTAGCGTATGGAAATGGCCATTTGTATATCTGCCCAGTTGCCCCTTCACGGCATATCTAGTAACTGGGTACCTAACGCTATTCTGAAGCCTCTCTCTGGGTTAAAAACCTCCTGTGTATGGGCACGTAGGAACCTGCTATATAGAATGAGATTACCTGTGGCAACTGGGGGAGGGGTGCACGGTCAGAAGGTATGACCCTCTTGATATAGACAAAAAAGACTGCCTGCACTTAGCCTCATCGACCTGACGTGTGAACAGTCGCATAACTGAACATGACATAACATACAAAAAAATACAGTTTGCACTCTGATAATGCTAAAGTATGGAAACCATGAATGTGTGAACATGGACCTGCATTACTGCTAAGGAAAATCTAAGAAAAATGAGATATTTAGCGTATAGAAATGGCCATTTGTATATCTGCCCAGTTGCCCCTTCACGACATATCTCGTAACTGGGTACCTAACGCAATTCTGAAGCCTCTCTCTGGGTTAAAAACCTCCTGTGTATGGGCATGTAGGAACCTGCTATATAGAATAAGATTACCTGTGGCAACTGGGGGAGGGGTGCACGGTCAGAAGGTATGACCCTCTTGATATAGACAAAAAAGACTGCCTGCACTCAGCCTCATCGACCTGACGTGTGAACAGTCGCATAACTGAACATGACATACCATAACATACAAAAAAATACAGTTTGCACTCTGATAATGCTAAAGGATGGAAACCATGAATGTGTGAACATGGACCTGCATTACTGCTAAGTAAAATCTAAGAAAAATGAGATATTTAGCGTAAAGAAATGGCCATTTGTATATCTGCCCAGTTGCCCCTTCACGACATATCTCGTAACTGGGTACCTAACGCTATTCTGAAGCCTCTCTCTGGGTTAAAAACCTCCTGTGTATGGGCACGTAGGAACCTGCTATATAGAATGAGATTACCTGTGGCAACTGGGGGAGGGGTGCACAGTCAGAAGGTATGACCCTCTTGATATAGACAAAAAAGACTGCCTGCACTCAGCCTCATCGACCTGACGTGTGAACAGTCGCATAACTGAACATGACATAACCTACAAAAAAATACAGTTTGCACTCTGATAATGCTAAAGTATGGAAACCATGAATGTGTGAACATGGACCTGCATTACTGCTAAGGAAAATCTAAGAAAAATGAGATATTTAGCGTATAGAAATGGCCATTTGTATATCTGCCCAGTTGCCCCTTCACGGCATATCTCGTAACTGGGTACCTAACGCTATTCTGAAGCCTCTCTCTGGGTTAAAAACCTCCTGTGTATGGGCACGTAGGAACCTGCTATATAGAATGAGATTACCTGTGGCAACTGGGGGAGGGGTGCACAGTCAGAAGGTATGACCCTCTTGATATAGACAAAAAAGACTGCCTGCACTCAGCCTCATCGACCTGACGTGTGAACAGTCGCATAACTGAACATGACATAACGTACAAAAAAATACAGTTTGCACTCTGATAATGCTAAAGTATGGAAACCATGAATATGTGAACATGGACCTGCATTACTGCTAAGGAAAATCTAAGAAAAATGAGATATTTAGCGTATAGAAATGGCCATTTGTATATCTGCCCAGTTGCCCCTTCACGGCATATCTCGTAACTGGGTACCTAACGCTATTCTGAAGCCTCTCTCTGGGTTAAAAACCTCCTGTGTATGGGCACATAGGAACCTGCTATATAGAATGAGATTACCTGTGGCAACTGGGGGAGGGGTGCACGGTCAGAAGGTATGACCCTCTTGATATAGACAAAAAAGACTGCCTGCACTCAGCCTCATCGACCTGACGTGTGAACAGTCGCATAACTGAACATGACATAACGTACAAAAAAATACAGTTTGCACTCTGATAATGCTAAAGTATGGAAACCATGAATGTGTGAACATGGACCTGCATTACTGCTAAGGAAAATCTAAGAAAAATGAGATATTTAGCGTATAGAAATGGCCATTTGTATATCTGCCCAGTTGCCCCTTCACGGCATATCTCGTAACTGGGTACCTAACGCTATTCTGAAGCCTCTCTCTGGGTTAAAAACCTCCTGTGTATGGGCACGTAGGAACCTGCTATATAGAATGAGATTACCTGTGGCAACTGGGGGAGGGGTGCACGGTCAGAAGGTATGACCCTCTTGATATAGACAAAAAAGACTGCCTGCACTCAGCCTCATCGACCTGACGTGTGAACAGTCGCATAACTGAACATGACATAACATACAAAAAAATACAGTTTGCACTCTGATAATGCTAAAGTATGGAAACCATGAATGTGTGAACATGGACCTGCATTACTGCTAAGGAAAATCTAAGAAAAATGAGATATTTAGCGTATAGAAATGGCCATTTGTATATCTGCCCAGTTGCCCCTTCACGGCATATCTCGTAACTGGGTACCTAACGCTATTCTGAAGCCTCTCTCTGGGTTAAAAACCTCCTGTGTATGGGCACGTAGGAACCTGCTATATAGAATGAGATTACCTGTGGCAACTGGGGGAGGGGTGCACGGTCAGAAGGTATGACCCTCTTGATATAGACAAAAAAGACTGCCTGCACTCAGCCTCATCGACCTGACGTGTGAACAGTCGCATAACTGAACATGACATAACGTACAAAAAAATACAGTTTGCACTCTGATAATGCTAAAGTATGGAAACCATGAATATGTGAACATGGACCTGCATTACTGCTAAGGAAAATCTAAGAAAAATGAGATATTTAGCGTATAGAAATGGCCATTTGTATATCTGCCCAGTTGCCCCTTCACGGCATATCTCGTAACTGGGTACCTAACGCTATTCTGAAGCCTCTCTCTGGGTTAAAAACCTCCTGTGTATGGGCACGTAGGAACCTGCTATATAGAATGAGATTACCTGTGGCAACTGGGGGAGGGGTGCACGGTCAGAAGGTATGACCCTCTTGATATAGACAAAAAAGACTGCCTGCACTCAGCCTCATCGACCTGACGTGTGAACAGTCGCATAACTGAACATGACATAACGTACAAAAAAATACAGTTTGCACTCTGATAATGCTAAAGTATGGAAACCATGAATGTGTGAACATGGACCTGCATTACTGCTAAGGAAAATCTAAGAAAAATGAGATATTTAGCGTATAGAAATGGCCATTTGTATATCTGCCCAGTTGCCCCTTCACGGCATATCTCGTAACTGGGTACCTAACGCTATTCTGAAGCCTCTCTCTGGGTTAAAAACCTCCTGTGTATGGGCACGTAGGAACCTGCTATATAGAATGAGATTACCTGTGGCAACTGGGGGAGGGGTGCACGGTCAGAAGGTATGACCCTCTTGATATAGACAAAAAAGACTGCCTGCACTCAGCCTCATCGACCTGACGTGTGAACAGTCGCATAACTGAACATGACATAACATACAAAAAAATACAGTTTGCACTCTGATAATGCTAAAGTATGGAAACCATGAATGTGTGAACATGGACCTGCATTACTGCTAAGGAAAATCTAAGAAAAATGAGATATTTAGCGTATAGAAATGGCCATTTGTATATCTGCCCAGTTGCCCCTTCACGGCATATCTCGTAACTGGGTACCTAACGCTATTCTGAAGCCTCTCTCTGGGTTAAAAACCTCCTGTGTATGGGCACGTAGGAACCTGCTATATAGAATGAGATTACCTGTGGCAACTGGGGGAGGGGTGCACGGTCAGAAGGTATGACCCTCTTGATATAGACAAAAAAGACTGCCTGCACTCAGCCTCATCGACCTGACGTGTGAACAGTCGCATAACTGAACATGACACAACATACAAAAAAATACAGTTTGCACTCTGATAATGCTAAAGTATGGAAACCATGAATGTGTGAACATGGACCTGCATTACTGCTAAGGAAAATCTAAGAAAAATGAGATATTTAGCGTATAGAAATGGCCATTTGTATATCTGCCCAGTTGCCCCTTCACGGCATATCTCGTAACTGGGTACCTAACGCTATTCTGAAGCCTCTCTCTGGGTTAAAAACCTCCTGTGTATGGGCACGTAGGAACCTGCTATATAGAATGAGATTACCTGTGGCAACTGGGGGAGGGGTGCACGGTCAGAAGGTATGACCCTCTTGATATAGACAAAAAAGACTGCCTGCACTCAGCCTCATCGACCTGACGTGTGAACAGTCGCATAACTGAACATGACATAACATACAAAAAAATACAGTTTGCACTCTGATAATGCTAAAGTATGGAAACCATGAATGTGTGAACATGGACCTGCATTACTGCTAAGGAAAATCTAAGAAAAATGAGATATTTAGCGTATGGAAATGGCCATTTGTATATCTGCCCAGTTGCCCCTTCACGGCATATCTAGTAACTGGGTACCTAACGCTATTCTGAAGCCTCTCTCTGGGTTAAAAACCTCCTGTGTATGGGCACGTAGGAACCTGCTATATAGAATGAGATTACCTGTGGCAACTGGGGGAGGGGTGCACGGTCAGAAGGTATGACCCTCTTGATATAGACAAAAAAGACTGCCTGCACTTAGCCTCATCGACCTGACGTGTGAACAGTCGCATAACTGAACATGACATAACATACAAAAAAATACAGTTTGCACTCTGATAATGCTAAAGTATGGAAACCATGAATGTGTGAACATGGACCTGCATTACTGCTAAGGAATATCTAAGAAAAATGAGATATTTAGCGTATAGAAATGGCCATTTGTATATCTGCCCAGTTGCCCCTTCACGACATATCTCGTAACTGGGTACCTAACGCAATTCTGAAGCCTCTCTCTGGGTTAAAAACCTCCTGTGTATGGGCATGTAGGAACCTGCTATATAGAATAAGATTACCTGTGGCAACTGGGGGAGGGGTGCACGGTCAGAAGGTATGACCCTCTTGATATAGACAAAAAAGACTGCCTGCACTCAGCCTCATCGACCTGACGTGTGAACAGTCGCATAACTGAACATGACATACCATAACATACAAAAAAATACAGTTTGCACTCTGATAATGCTAAAGGATGGAAACCATGAATGTGTGAACATGGACCTGCATTACTGCTAAGTAAAATCTAAGAAAAATGAGATATTTAGCGTAAAGAAATGGCCATTTGTATATCTGCCCAGTTGCCCCTTCACGACATATCTCGTAACTGGGTACCTAACGCTATTCTGAAGCCTCTCTCTGGGTTAAAAACCTCCTGTGTATGGGCACGTAGGAACCTGCTATATAGAATGAGATTACCTGTGGCAACTGGGGGAGGGGTGCACAGTCAGAAGGTATGACCCTCTTGATATAGACAAAAAAGACTGCCTGCACTCAGCCTCATCGACCTGACGTGTGAACAGTCGCATAACTGAACATGACATAACCTACAAAAAAATACAGTTTGCACTCTGATAATGCTAAAGTATGGAAACCATGAATGTGTGAACATGGACCTGCATTACTGCTAAGGAAAATCTAAGAAAAATGAGATATTTAGCGTATAGAAATGGCCATTTGTATATCTGCCCAGTTGCCCCTTCACGGCATATCTCGTAACTGGGTACCTAACGCTATTCTGAAGCCTCTCTCTGGGTTAAAAACCTCCTGTGTATGGGCACGTAGGAACGTGCTATATAGAATGAGATTACCTGTGGCAACTGGGGGAGGGGTGCACAGTCAGAAGGTATGACCCTCTTGATATAGACAAAAAAGACTGCCTGCACTCAGCCTCATCGACCTGACGTGTGAACAGTCGCATAACTGAACATGACATAACATACAAAAAAATACAGTTTGCACTCTGATAATGCTAAAGTATGGAAACCATGAATGTGTGAACATGGACCTGCATTACTGCTAAGGAAAATCTAAGAAAAATGAGATATTTAGTGTATAGAAATGGCCATTTGTATATCTGCCCAGTTGCCCCTTCACGACATATCTCGTAACTGGGTACCTAACGCAATTCTGAAGCCTCTCTCTGGGTTAAAAACCTCCTGTGTATGGGCACGTAGGAACCTGCTATATAGAATGAGATTACCTGTGGCAACTGGGGGAGGGGTGCACGGTCAGAAGGTATGACCCTCTTGATATAGACAAAAAAGACTGCCTGCACTCAGCCTCATTGACCTGACGTGTGAACAGTCGCATAACTGAACATGACATAACGTACAAAAAAATACAGTTTGCACTCTGATAATGCTAAAGTATGGAAACCATGAATGTGTGAACATGGATCTGCATTACTGCTAAGGAAAATCTAAGAAAAATGAGATATTTAGCGTAAAGAAATGGCCATTTGTATATCTGCCCAGTTGCCCCTTCACGACATATCTCGTAACTGGGTACCTAACGCTATTCTGAAGCCTCTCTCTGGGTTAAAAACCTCCTGTGTATGGGCACGTAGGAACCTGCTATATAGAATGAGATTACCTGTGGCAACTGGGGGAGGGGTGCACGGTCAGAAGGTATGACCCTCTTGATATAGACAAAAAAGACTGCCTGCACTCAGCCTCATCGACCTGACGTGTGAACAGTCGCATAACTGAACATGACATAACGTACAAAAAAATACAGTTTGCACTCTGATAATGCTAAAGTATGGAAACCATGAATGTGTGAACATGGACCTGCATTACTGCTAAGGAAAATCTAAGAAAAATGAGATATTTAGCGTATAGAAATGGCCATTTGTATATCTGCCCAGTTGCCCCTTCACGACATATCTCGTAACTGGGTACCTAACGCAATTCTGAAGCCTCTCTCTGGGTTAAAAACCTCCTGTGTATGGGCATGTAGGAACCTGCTATATAGAATAAGATTACCTGTGGCAACTGGGGGAGGGGTGCACGGTCAGAAGGTATGACCCTCTTGATATAGACAAAAAAGACTGCCTGCACTCAGCCTCATCGACCTGACGTGTGAACAGTCGCATAACTGAACATGACATACCATAACATACAAAAAAATACAGTTTGCACTCTGATAATGCTAAAGGATGGAAACCATGAATGTGTGAACATGGACCTGCATTACTGCTAAGGAAAATCTAAGAAAAATGAGATATTTAGCGTAAAGAAATGACCATTTGTATATCTGCCCAGTTGCCCCTTCACGACATATCTCGTAACTGGGTACCTAACGCTATTCTGAAGCCTCTCTCTGGGTTAAAAACCTCCTGTGTATGGGCACGTAGGAACCTGCTATATAGAATGAGATTACCTGTGGCAACTGGGGGAGGGGTGCACGGTCAGAAGGTATGACCCTCTTGATATAGACAAAAAAGACTGCCTGCACTCAGCCTCATCGACCTGACGTGTGAACAGTCGCATAACTGAACATGACATAACGTACAAAAAAATACAGTTTGCACTCTGATAATGCTAAAGTATGGAAACCATGAATGTGTGAACATGGACCTGCATTACTGCTAAGGAAAATCTAAGAAAAATGAGATATTTAGCGTATAGAAATGGCCATTTGTATATCTGCCCAGTTGCCCCTTCACGACATATCTCGTAACTGGGTACCTAACGCAATTCTGAAGCCTCTCTCTGGGTTAAAAACCTCCTGTGTATGGGCATGTAGGAACCTGCTATATAGAATAAGATTACCTGTGGCAACTGGGGGAGGGGTGCACGGTCAGAAGGTATGACCCTCTTGATATAGACAAAAAAGACTGCCTGCACTCAGCCTCATCGACCTGACGTGTGAACAGTCGCATAACTGAACATGACATACCATAACATACAAAAAAATACAGTTTGCACTCTGATAATGCTAAAGTATGGAAACCATGAATGTGTGAACATGGACCTGCATTACTGCTAAGGAAAATCTAAGAAAAATGAGATATTTAGCGTATAGAAATGGCCATTTGTATATCTGCCCAGTTGCCCCTTCACGACATATCTCGTAACTGGGTACCTAACGCAATTCTGAAGCCTCTCTCTGGGTTAAAAACCTCCTGTGTATGGGCATGTAGGAACCTGCTATATAGAATAAGATTACCTGTGGCAACTGGGGGAGGGGTGCACGGTCAGAAGGTATGACCCTCTTGATATAGACAAAAAAGACTGCCTGCACTCAGCCTCATCGACCTGACGTGTGAACAGTCGCATAACTGAACATGACATACCATAACATACAAAAAAATACAGTTTGCACTCTGATAATGCTAAAGGATGGAAACCATGAATGTGTGAACATGGACCTGCATTACTGCTAAGGAAAATCTAAGAAAAATGAGATATTTAGCGTAAAGAAATGGCCATTTGTATATCTGCCCAGTTGCCCCTTCACGACATATCTCGTAACTGGGTACCTAACGCTATTCTGAAGCCTCTCTCTGGGTTAAAAACCTCCTGTGTATGGGCACGTAGGAACCTGCTATATAGAATGAGATTACCTGTGGCAACTGGGGGAGGGGTGCACAGTCAGAAGGTATGACCCTCTTGATATAGACAAAAAAGACTGCCTGCACTCAGCCTCATCGACCTGACGTGTGAACAGTCGCATAACTGAACATGACATAACCTACAAAAAAATACTGTTTGCACTCTGATAATGCTAAAGTATGGAAACCATGAATGTGTGAACATGGACCTGCATTACTGCTAAGGAAAATCTAAGAAAAATGAGATATTTAGCGTATAGAAATGGCCATTTGTATATCTGCCCAGTTGCCCCTTCACGGCATATCTCGTAACTGGGTACCTAACGCTATTCTGAAGCCTCTCTCTGGGTTAAAAACCTCCTGTGTATGGGCACGTAGGAACGTGCTATATAGAATGAGATTACCTGTGGCAACTGGGGGAGGGGTGCACAGTCAGAAGGTATGACCCTCTTGATATAGACAAAAAAGACTGCCTGCACTCAGCCTCATCGACCTGACGTGTGAACAGTCGCATAACTGAACATGACATAACATACAAAAAAATACAGTTTGCACTCTGATAATGCTAAAGTATGGAAACCATGAATGTGTGAACATGGACCTGCATTACTGCTAAGGAAAATCTAAGAAAAATGAGATATTTAGTGTATAGAAATGGCCATTTGTATATCTGCCCAGTTGCCCCTTCACGACATATCTCGTAACTGGGTACCTAACGCAATTCTGAAGCCTCTCTCTGGGTTAAAAACCTCCTGTGTATGGGCACGTAGGAACCTGCTATATAGAATGAGATTACCTGTGGCAACTGGGGGAGGGGTGCACGGTCAGAAGGTATGACCCTCTTGATATAGACAAAAAAGACTGCCTGCACTCAGCCTCATTGACCTGACGTGTGAACAGTCGCATAACTGAACATGACATAACGTACAAAAAAATACAGTTTGCACTCTGATAATGCTAAAGTATGGAAACCATGAATGTGTGAACATGGATCTGCATTACTGCTAAGGAAAATCTAAGAAAAATGAGATATTTAGCGTAAAGAAATGGCCATTTGTATATCTGCCCAGTTGCCCCTTCACGACATATCTCGTAACTGGGTACCTAACGCTATTCTGAAGCCTCTCTCTGGGTTAAAAACCTCCTGTGTATGGGCACGTAGGAACCTGCTATATAGAATGAGATTACCTGTGGCAACTGGGGGAGGGTGCACGGTCAGAAGGTATGACCCTCTTGATATAGACAAAAAAGACTGCCTGCACTCAGCCTCATCGACCTGACGTGTGAACAGTCGCATAACTGAACATGACATAACGTACAAAAAAATACAGTTTGCACTCTGATAATGCTAAAGTATGGAAACCATGAATGTGTGAACATGGACCTGCATTACTGCTAAGGAAAATCTAAGAAAAATGAGATATTTAGCGTATAGAAATGGCCATTTGTATATCTGCCCAGTTGCCCCTTCACGACATATCTCGTAACTGGGTACCTAACGCAATTCTGAAGCCTCTCTCTGGGTTAAAAACCTCCTGTGTATGGGCATGTAGGAACCTGCTATATAGAATAAGATTACCTGTGGCAACTGGGGGAGGGGTGCACGGTCAGAAGGTATGACCCTCTTGATATAGACAAAAAAGACTGCCTGCACTCAGCCTCATCGACCTGACGTGTGAACAGTCGCATAACTGAACATGACATACCATAACATACAAAAAAATACAGTTTGCACTCTGATAATGCTAAAGGATGGAAACCATGAATGTGTGAACATGGACCTGCATTACTGCTAAGGAAAATCTAAGAAAAATGAGATATTTAGCGTAAAGAAATGACCATTTGTATATCTGCCCAGTTGCCCCTTCACGACATATCTCGTAACTGGGTACCTAACGCTATTCTGAAGCCTCTCTCTGGGTTAAAAACCTCCTGTGTATGGGCACGTAGGAACCTGCTATATAGAATGAGATTACCTGTGGCAACTGGGGGAGGGGTGCACAGTCAGAAGGTATGACCCTCTTGATATAGACAAAAAAGACTGCCTGCACTCAGCCTCATCGACCTGACGTGTGAACAGTCGCATAACTGAACATGACATAACCTACAAAAAAATACAGTTTGCACTCTGATAATGCTAAAGTATAGAAACCATGAATGTGTGAACATGGACCTGCATTACTGCTAAGGAAAATCTAAGAAAAATGAGATATTTAGCGTATAGAAATGGCCATTTGTATATCTGCCCAGTTGCCCCTTCACGGCATATCTCGGAACTGGGTACCTAACGCTATTCTGAAGCCTCTCTCTGGGTTAAAAACCTCCTGTGTATGGGCACGTAGGAACCTGCTATATAGAATGAGATTACCTGTGGCAACTGGGGGAGGGGTGCACAGTCAGAAGGTATGACCCTCTTGATATAGACAAAAAAGACTGCCTGCACTCAGCCTCATCGACCTGACGTGTGAACAGTCGCATAACTGAACATGACATAACATACAAAAAAATACAGTTTGCACTCTGATAATGCTAAAGTATGGAAACCATGAATGTGTGAACATGGACCTGCATTACTGCTAAGGAAAATCTAAGAAAAATGAGATATTTAGTGTATAGAAATGGCCATTTGTATATCTGCCCAGTTGCCCCTTCACGACATATCTCGTAACTGGGTACCTAACGCAATTCTGAAGCCTCTCTCTGGGTTAAAAACCTCCTGTGTATGGGCATGTAGGAACCTGCTATATAGAATGAGATTACCTGTGGCAACTGGGGAAGGGGTGCACGGTCAGAAGGTATGACCCTCTTGATATAGACAAAAAAGACTGCCTGCACTCAGCCTCATCGACCTGACGTGTGAACAGTCGCATAACTGAACATGACATAACATACAAAAAAATACAGTTTGCACTCTGATAATGCTAAAGTATGGAAACCATGAATGTGTGAACATGAACCTGCATTACTGCTAAGGAAAATCTAAGAAAAATTAGATATTTAGCGTAAAGAAATGGCCATTTGTATATCTGCCCAGTTGCCCCTTCACGACATATCTCGTAACTGGGTACCTAACGCTATTCTGAAGCCTCTCTCTGGGTTAAAAACCTCCTGTGTATGGGCATGTAGGAACCTGCTATATAGAATAAGATTACCTGATGCAACTGGGGGAGGGGTGCACGGTCAGAAGGTATGACCCTCTTGATATAGACAAAAAAGACTGCCTGCACTCAGCCTCATCGACCTGACGTGTGAACAGTCGCATAACTGAACATGACATAACATAACATACAAAAAAATACAGTTTGCACTCTGATAATGCTAAAGGATGGAAACCATGAATGTGTGAACATGGACCTGCATTACTGCTAAGGAAAATCTAAGAAAAATGAGATATTTAGCGTATAGAAATGGCCATTTGTATATCTGCCCAGTTGCCCCTTCACGGCATATCTCGTAACTGGGTACCTAACGCTATTCTGAAGCCTCTCTCTGGGTTAAAAACCTCCTGTGTATGGGCACGTAGGAACCTGCTATATAGAATGAGATTACCTGTGGCAACTGGGGGAGGGGTGCACAGTCAGAAGGTATGACCCTCTTGATATAGACAAAAAAGACTGCCTGCACTCAGCCTCATCGACCTGACGTGTGAACAGTCGCATAACTGAACATGACATAACATACAAAAAAATACAGTTTGCACTCTGATAATGCTAAAGTATGGAAACCATGAATGTGTGAACATGGACCTGCATTACTGCTAAGGAAAATCTAAGAAAAATGAGATATTTAGCGTATAGAAATGGCCATTTGTATATCTGCCCAGTTGCCCCTTCACGACATATCTCGTAACTGGGTACCTAACGCAATTCTGAAGCCTCTCTCTGGGTTAAAAACCTCCTGTGTATGGGCATGTAGGAACCTGCTATATAGAATAAGATTACCTGTGGCAACTGGGGGAGGGGTGCACGGTCAGAAGGTATGACCCTCCTGATATAGACAAAAAAGACTGCCTGCACTCAGCCTCATCGACCTGACGTGTGAACAGTCGCATAACTGAACATGACATAACATAACATACAAAAAAATACAGTTTGCACTCTGATAATGCTAAAGGATGGAAACCATGAATGTGTGAACATGGACCTGCATTACTGCTAAGGAAAATCTAAGAAAAATGAGATATTTAGCGTATAGAAATGGCCATTTGTATATCTGCCCAGTTGCCCCTTCACGGCATATCTCGTAACTGGGTACCTAACGCTATTCTGAAGCCTCTCTCTGGGTTAAAAACCTCCTGTGTATGGGCACGTAGGAACCTGCTATATAGAATGAGATTACCTGTGGCAACTGGGGGAGGGGTGCACGGTCAGAAGGTATGACCCTCTTGATATAGACAAAAAAGACTGCCTGCACTCAGCCTCATCGACCTGACGTGTGAACAGTTGCATAACTGAACATGACATAACATACAAAAAAATACAGTTTGCACTCTGATAATGCTAAAGTATGGAAACCATGAATGTGTGAACATGGACCTGCATTACTGCTAAGGAAAATCTAAGAAAAATGAGATATTTAGCGTATAGAAATGGCCATTTGTATATCTGCCCAGTTGCCCCTTCACGGCATATCTCGTAACTGGGTACCTAACGCTATTCTGAAGCCTCTCTCTGGGTTAAAAACCTCCTGTGTATGGGCACGTAGGAACCTGCTATATAGAATGAGATTACCTGTGGCAACTGGGGGAGGGGTGCACGGTCAGAAGGTATGACCCTCTTGATATAGACAAAAAAGACTGCCTGCACTCAGCCTCATCGACCTGACGTGTGAACAGTCGCATAACTGAACATGACATAACATACAAAAAAATACAGTTTGCACTCTGATAATGCTAAAGTATGGAAACCATGAATGTGTGAACATGGACCTGCATTACTGCTAAGGAAAATCTAAGAAAAATGAGATATTTAGCGTATAGAAATGGCCATTTGTATATCTGCCCAGTTGCCCCTTCACGGCATATCTCGTAACTGGGTACCTAACGCTATTCTGAAGCCTCTCTCTGGGTTAAAAACCTCCTGTGTATGGGCACGTAGGAACCTGCTATATAGAATGAGATTACCTGTGGCAACTGGGGGAGGGGTGCACAGTCAGAAGGTATGACCCTCTTGATATAGACAAAAAAGACTGCCTGCACTCAGCCTCATCGACCTGACGTGTGAACAGTCGCATAACTGAACATGACATAACATACAAAAAAATACAGTTTGCACTCTGATAATGCTAAAGTATGGAAACCATGAATGTGTGAACATGGACCTGCATTACTGCTAAGGAAAATCTAAGAAAAATGAGATATTTAGCGTATAGAAATGGCCATTTGTATATCTGCCCAGTTGCCCCTTCACGACATATCTCGTAACTGGGTACCTAACGCAATTCTGAAGCCTCTCTCTGGGTTAAAAACCTCCTGTGTATGGGCATGTAGGAACCTGCTATATAGAATAAGAATACCTGTGGCAACTGGGGGAGGGGTGCACGGTCAGAAGGTATGACCCTCTTGATATAGATAAAAAAGACTGCCTGCACTCAGCCTCATCGACCTGACGTGTGAACAGTCGCATAACTGAACATGACATAACATAACATACAAAAAAATACAGTTTGCACTCTGATAATGCTAAAGGATGGAAACCATGAATGTGTGAACATGGACCTGCATTACTGCTAAGGAAAATCTAAGAAAAATGAGATATTTAGCGTATAGAAATGGCCATTTGTATATCTGCCCAGTTGCCCCTTCATGGCATATCTCGTAACTGGGTACCTAACGCTATTCTGAAGCCTCTCTCTGGGTTAAAAACCTCCTGTGTATGGGCACGTAGGAACCTGCTATATAGAATGAGATTACCTGTGGCAACTGGGGGAGGGGTGCACAGTCAGAAGGTATGACCCTCTTGATATAGACAAAAAAGACTGCCTGCACTCAGCCTCATCGACCTGACGTGTGAACAGTCGCATAACTGAACATGACATAACATACAAAAAAATACAGTTTGCACTCTGATAATGCTAAAGTATGGAAACCATGAATGTGTGAACATGGACCTGCATTACTGCTAAGGAAAATCTAAGAAAAATGAGATATTTAGTGTATAGAAATGGCCATTTGTATATCTGCCCAGTTGCCCCTTCACGACATATCTCGTAACTGGGTACCTAACGCAATTCTGAAGCCTCTCTCTGGGTTAAAAACCTCCTGTGTATGGGCATGTAGGAACCTGCTATATAGAATGAGATTACCTGTAGCAACTGGGGGAGGGGTGCACGGTCAGAAGGTATGACCCTCTTGATATAGACAAAAAAGACTGCCTGCACTCAGCCTCATCGACCTGACGTGTGAACAGTCGCATAACTGAACATGACATAACATACAAAAAAATACAGTTTGCACTCTGATAATGCTAAAGTATGGAAACCATGAATGTGTGAACATGGACCTGCATTACTGCTAAGGAAAATCTAAGAAAAATGAGATATTTAGCGTATAGAAATGGCCATTTGTATATCTGCCCAGTTGCCCCTTCACGGCATATCTCGTAACTGGGTACCTAACGCTATTCTGAAGCCTCTCTCTGGGTTAAAAACCTCCTGTGTATGGGCACGTAGGAACCTGCTATATAGAATGAGATTACCTGTGGCAACTGGGGGAGGGGTGCACGGTCAGAAGGTATGACCCTCTTGATATAGACAAAAAAGACTGCCTGCACTCAGCCTCATCGACCTGACGTGTGAACAGTCGCATAACTGAACATGACATAACATACAAAAAAATACAGTTTGCACTCTGATAATGCTAAAGTATGGAAACCATGAATGTGTGAACATGGACCTGCATTACTGCTAAGGAAAATCTAAGAAAAATGAGATATTTAGCGTAAAGAAATGGCCATTTGTATATCTGCCCAGTTGCCCCTTCACGACATATCTCGCAACTGGGTACCTAACGCTATTCTGAAGCCTCTCTCTGGGTTAAAAACCTCCTGTGTATGGGCATGTAGGAACCTGCTATATAGAATGAGATTACCTGTGGCAACTGGGGGAGGGGTGCACAGTCAGAAGGTATGACCCTCTTGATATAGACAAAAAAGACTGCCTGCACTCAGCCTCATCGACCTGACGTGTGAACAGTCGCATAACTGAACATGACATAACGTACAAAAAAATACAGTTTGCACTCTGATAATGCTAAAGTATGGAAACCATGAATATGTGAACATGGACCTGCATTACTGCTAAGGAAAATCTAAGAAAAATGAGATATTTAGCGTAAAGAAATGGCCATTTGTATATCTGCCCAGTTGCCCCTTCACGACATATCTCGCAACTGGGTACCTAACGCTATTCTGAAGCCTCTCTCTGGGTTAAAAACCTCCTGTGTATGGGCACGTAGGAACCTGCTATATAGAATGAGATTACCTGTGGCAACTGGGGGAGGGGTGCACAGTCAGAAGGTATGACCCTCTTGATATAGACAAAAAAGACTGCCTGCACTCAGCCTCATCGACCTGACGTGTGAACAGTCGCATAACTGAACATGACATAACGTACAAAAAAATACAGTTTGCACTCTGATAATGCTAAAGTATGGAAACCATGAATGTGTGAACATGGACCTGCATTACTGCTAAGGAAAATCTAAGAAAAATGAGATATTTAGCGTATAGAAATGGCCATTTGTATATCTGCCCAGTTGCCCCTTCACGGCATATCTCGTAACTGGGTACCTAACGCTATTCTGAAGCCTCTCTCTGGGTTAAAAACCTCCTGTGTATGGGCACGTAGGAACCTGCTATATAGAATGAGATTACCTGTGGCAACTGGGGGAGGGGTGCACAGTCAGAAGGTATGACCCTCTTGATATAGACAAAAAAGACTGCCTGCACTCAGCCTCATCGACCTGACGTGTGAACAGTCGCATAACTGAACATGACATAACATACAAAAAAATACAGTTTGCACTCTGATAATGCTAAAGTATGGAAACCATGAATGTGTGAACATGGACCTGCATTACTGCTAAGGAAAATCTAAGAAAAATGAGATATTTAGCGTATAGAAATGGCCATTTGTATATCTGCCCAGTTGCCCCTTCACGACATATCTCGTAACTGGGTACCTAACGCAATTCTGAAGCCTCTCTCTGGGTTAAAAACCTCCTGTGTATGGGCATGTAGGAACCTGCTATATAGAATAAGAATACCTGTGGCAACTGGGGGAGGGGTGCACAGTCAGAAGGTATGACCCTCTTGATATAGACAAAAAAGACTGCCTGCACTCAGCCTCATCGACCTGACGTGTGAACAGTCGCATAACTGAACATGACATAACATAACATACAAAAAAATACAGTTTGCACTCTGATAATGCTAAAGGATGGAAACCATGAATGTGTGAACATGGACCTGCATTACTGCTAAGGAAAATCTAAGAAAAATGAGATATTTAGTGTATAGAAATGGCCATTTGTATATCTGCCCAGTTGCCCCTTCACGACATATCTCGTAACTGGGTACCTAACGCAATTCTGAAGCCTCTCTCTGGGTTAAAAACCTCCTGTGTATGGGCATGTAGGAACCTGCTATATAGAATGAGATTACCTGTGGCAACTGGGGGAGGGGTGCACGGTCAGAAGGTATGACCCTCTTGATATAGACAAAAAAGACTGCCTGCACTCAGCCTCATCGACCTGACGTGTGAACAGTCGCATAACTGAACATGACATAACATACAAAAAAATACAGTTTGCACTCTGATAATGCTAAAGTATGGAAACCATGAATGTGTGAACATGGACCTGCATTACTGCTAAGGAAAATCTAAGAAAAATGAGATATTTAGCGTATAGAAATGGCCATTTGTATATCTGCCCAGTTGCCCCTTCACGGCATATCTCGTAACTGGGTACCTAACGCTATTTTGAAGCCTCTCTCTGGGTTAAAAACCTCCTGTGTATGGGCACGTAGGAACCTGCTATATAGAATGAGATTACCTGTGGCAACTGGGGGAGGGGTGCACGGTCAGAAGGTATGACCCTCTTGATATAGACAAAAAAGACTGCCTGCACTCAGCCTCATCGACCTGACGTGTGAACAGTCGCATAACTGAACATGACATAACATACAAAAAAATACAGTTTGCACTCTGATAATGCTAAAGTATGGAAACCATGAATGTGTGAACATGGACCTGCATTACTGCTAAGGAAAATCTAAGAAAAATGAGATATTTAGCGTATAGAAATGGCCATTTGTATATCTGCCCAGTTGCCCCTTCACGGCATATCTCGTAACTGGGTACCTAACGCTATTCTGAAGCCTCTCTCTGGGTTAAAAACCTCCTGTGTATGGGCACGTATGAACCTGCTATATAGAATGAGATTACCTGTGGCAACTGGGGGAGGGGTGCACGGTCAGAAGGTATGTTCCTCTTGATATAGACAAAAAAGACTGCCTGCACTCAGCCTAATCGACCTGACGTGTGAACAGTCGCATAACTGAACATGACATAACATACAAAAAAATACAGTTTGCACTCTGATAATGCTAAAGTATGGAAACCATGAATGTGTGAACATGGACCTGCATTACTGCTAAGGAAAATCTAAGAAAAATGAGATATTTAGCGTATAGAAATGGCCATTTGTATATCTGCCCAGTTGCCCCTTCACGGCATATCTCGTAACTGGGTACCTAACGCTATTCTGAAGCCTCTCTCTGGGTTAAAAACCTCCTGTGTATGGGCACGTAGGAACCTGCTATATAGAATGAGATTACCTGTGGCAACTGGGGGAGGGGTGCACGGTCAGAAGGTATGACCCTCTTGATATAGACAAAAAAGACTGTCTGCACTCAGCCTCATCGACCTGACGTGTGAACAGTCGCATAACTGAACATGACATAACATACAAAAAAATACAGTTTGCACTCTGATAATGCTAAAGTATGGAAACCATGAATGTGTGAACATGGACCTGCATTACTGCTAAGGAAAATCTAAGAAAAATGAGATATTTAGCGTATAGAAATGGCCATTTGTATATCTGCCCAGTTGCCCCTTCACGACATATCTCGTAACTGGGTACCTAACGCAATTCTGAAGCCTCTCTCTGGGTTAAAAACCTCCTGTGTATGGGCATGTAGGAACCTGCTATATAGAATAAGAATACCTGTGGCAACTGGGGGAGGGGTGCACGGTCAGAAGGTATGACCCTCTTGATATAGACAAAAAAGACTGCCTGCACTCAGCCTCATCGACCTGACGTGTGAACAGTCGCATAACTGAACATGACATAACATAACATACAAAAAAATACAGTTTGCACTCTGATAATGCTAAAGGATGGAAACCATGAATGTGTGAACATGGACCTGCATTACTGCTAAGGAAAATCTAAGAAAAATGAGATATTTAGTGTATAGAAATGGCCATTTGTATATCTGCCCAGTTGCCCCTTCACGACATATCTCGTAACTGGGTACCTAACGCAATTCTGAAGCCTCTCTCTGGGTTAAAAACCTCCTGTGTATGGGCATGTAGGAACCTGCTATATAGAATGAGATTACCTGTGGCAACTGGGGGAGGGGTGCACGGTCAGAAGGTATGACCCTCTTGATATAGACAAAAAAGACTGCCTGCACTCAGCCTCATCGACCTGACGTGTGAACAGTCGCATAACTGAACATGACATAACATACAAAAAAATACAGTTTGCACTCTGATAATGCTAAAGTATGGAAACCATGAATGTGTGAACATGGACCTGCATTACTGCTAAGGAAAATCTAAGAAAAATGAGATATTTAGCGTATAGAAATGGCCATTTGTATATCTGCCCAGTTGCCCCTTCACGGCATATCTCGTAACTGGGTACCTAACGCTATTCTGAAGCCTCTCTCTGGGTTAAAAACCTCCTGTGTATGGGCACGTAGGAACCTGCTATATAGAATGAGATTACCTGTGGCAACTGGGGGAGGGGTGCACGGTCAGAAGGTATGACCCTCTTGATATAGACAAAAAAGACTGCCTGCACTCAGCCTCATCGACCTGACGTGTGAACAGTCGCATAACTGAACATGACATAACATACAAAAAAATACAGTTTGCACTCTGATAATGCTAAAGTATGGAAACCATGAATGTGTGAACATGGACCTGCATTACTGCTAAGGAAAATCTAAGAAAAATGAGATATTTAGCGTATAGAAATGGCCATTTGTATATCTGCCCAGTTGCCCCTTCACGGCATATCTCGTAACTGGGTACCTAACGCTATTCTGAAGCCTCTCTCTGGGTTAAAAACCTCCTGTGTATGGGCACGTATGAACCTGCTATATAGAATGAGATTACCTGTGGCAACTGGGGGAGGGGTGCACGGTCAGAAGGTATGTTCCTCTTGATATAGACAAAAAAGACTGCCTGCACTCAGCCTAATTGACCTGACGTGTGAACAGTCGCATAACTGAACATGACATAACATACAAAAAAATACAGTTTGCACTCTGATAATGCTAAAGTATGGAAACCATGAATGTGTGAACATGGACCTGCATTACTGCTAAGGAAAATCTAAGAAAAATGAGATATTTAGCGTATAGAAATGGCCATTTGTATATCTGCCCAGTTGCCCCTTCACGGCATATCTCGTAACTGGGTACCTAACGCTATTCTGAAGCCTCTCTCTGGGTTAAAAACCTCCTGTGTATGGGCACGTAGGAACCTGCTATATAGAATGAGATTACCTGTGGCAACTGGGGGAGGGGTGCACAGTCAGAAGGTATGACCCTCTTGATATAGACAAAAAAGACTGCCTGCACTCAGCCTCATCGACCTGACGTGTGAACAGTCGCATAACTGAACATGACATAACGTACAAAAAAATACAGTTTGCACTCTGATAATGCTAAAGTATGGAAACCATGAATATGTGAACATGGACCTGCATTACTGCTAAGGAAAATCTAAGAAAAATGAGATATTTAGCGTAAAGAAATGGCCATTTGTATATCTGCCCAGTTGCCCCTTCACGACATATCTCGCAACTGGGTACCTAACGCTATTCTGAAGCCTCTCTCTGGGTTAAAAACCTCCTGTGTATGGGCACGTAGGAACCTGCTATATAGAATGAGATTACCTGTGGCAACTGGGGGAGGGGTGCACAGTCAGAAGGTATGACCCTCTTGATATAGACAAAAAAGACTGCCTGCACTCAGCCTCACCGACCTGACGTGTGAACAGTCGCATAACTGAACATGACATAACGTACAAAAAAATACAGTTTGCACTCTGATAATGCTAAAGTATGGAAACCATGAATGTGTGAACATGGACCTGCATTACTGCTAAGGAAAATCTAAGAAAAATGAGATATTTAGCGTATAGAAATGGCCATTTGTATATCTGCCCAGTTGCCCCTTCACGGCATATCTCGTAACTGGGTACCTAACGCTATTCTGAAGCCTCTCTCTGGGTTAAAAACCTCCTGTGTATGGGCACGTAGGAACCTGCTATATAGAATGAGATTACCTGTGGCAACTGGGGGAGGGGTGCACAGTCAGAAGGTATGACCCTCTTGATATAGACAAAAAAGACTGCCTGCACTCAGCCTCATCGACCTGACGTGTGAACAGTCGCATAACTGAACATGACATAACATACAAAAAAATACAGTTTGCACTCTGATAATGCTAAAGTATGGAAACCATGAATGTGTGAACATGGACCTGCATTACTGCTAAGGAAAATCTAAGAAAAATGAGATATTTAGCGTATAGAAATGGCCATTTGTATATCTGCCCAGTTGCCCCTTCACGACATATCTCGTAACTGGGTACCTAACGCAATTCTGAAGCCTCTCTCTGGGTTAAAAACCTCCTGTGTATGGGCATGTAGGAACCTGCTATATAGAATAAGAATACCTGTGGCAACTGGGGGAGGGGTGCACAGTCAGAAGGTATGACCCTCTTGATATAGACAAAAAAGACTGCCTGCACTCAGCCTCATCGACCTGACGTGTGAACAGTCGCATAACTGAACATGACATAACATAACATACAAAAAACATACAGTTTGCACTCTGATAATGCTAAAGGATGGAAACCATGAATGTGTGAACATGGACCTGCATTACTGCTAAGGAAAATCTAAGAAAAATGAGATATTTAGTGTATAGAAATGGCCATTTGTATATCTGCCCAGTTGCCCCTTCACGACATATCTCGTAACTGGGTACCTAACGCAATTCTGAAGCCTCTCTCTGGGTTAAAAACCTCCTGTGTATGGGCATGTAGGAACCTGCTATATAGAATGAGATTACCTGTGGCAACTGGGGGAGGGGTGCACGGTCAGAAGGTATGACCCTCTTGATATAGACAAAAAAGACTGCCTGCACTCAGCCTCATCGACCTGACGTGTGAACAGTCGCATAACTGAACAT